>NW_027744224.1:0-14148 GCF_054177405.1 Leptonychotes weddellii | reverse complement strand
GGGGCGCCTGGGTGGCTCAGTCGTTAAGCGTCTGCCTTCGGCTCAGGTCATGGTCCCAGGGTCCTGGGATCGAGCCCCGCATCGGGCTCCCCGCTCAGCGGGAAGCCTGCCTCTCCCCCCTCCACTCCCCCTGCCTGTGCTCCTCTCTCAATGTGTCTCTCTCTGTCAAATAAATAAATAAAATCTTTAAAAAAAAAAATCACTGTTAGTGCCAAACTAAACATATGAGGGTCTTATTTGACCTGTAAGTAATCCGCAAACTTTTGATAATAATTGAGCCTACACCAGGGGTTACAACTACTTGTCATAGTATCACTTAGCTGATTGAAATTGAAGTGCCACTTCAAGTGTTGTTTTTGCCAAAAACGTATAAGCAAAAACTCAACGATTTCCACCTATCTGTAATGAAAGTTTCGGGAACAGATTATTTGGATTTATGTAGAACTCCTGACCAAGAGCTTATGGCCACATTCTAGAAATTGTTTTCTCTTGCTGTATCTCAATCCCTAAAACCATAGACCTGAGTTATAGGAAAGACCTTAGTTCATCTACAAAGCAATTAAACTAGATCATCTGAAGGTACCTTCGGTTGCAAAGTTCTAGGACTTACATATTTGGGCAATTTTCAAGGACATCTAAACAAAGCAAATCATCCCCCTCTTAAGTAACAACAACAACAAAAAAGTGACTAAAACTGGTTAGAGAAGTAATTTATTAACTACGTCAAGAAAAATATAAGCATTCTTACTATTTTTCCACCCATGGAACAGGTTTGGTTTTCTTGTTCTCTCCACTGCTTCCAGCTGTGGCAGCTACTCCTCGATCCTTCAGTGACGGTTTAGTACTGACAGATGTGCCTTTTAGAAAAGCCTGCATCGTTACTTCACCCTGACCAGATGCAAAACAGGAAAGTTCTTTTGAAATCATTACGAGAAAGTGGGAAAGCACACCTAGCACACTTAACCTTGTGCAAAATACTCCAATAATTACTTACTAAATAAAGGACATCACCTCACGACCTAGCAGCCCCTAAATGTACTGTACTGAGAGCTACAGGGGCAATTAAAGAGGCCAAAGTGCTTAAGGAACTTAGAATCTATTTATAGTGAGAGTTACAGATCAAAGATAAATCTTATGACTGAAAAAATTTTAAGAGTTCCTCACTTTTTGACAAATATGATGTCATTAGTGGCCAAACTGTGCATGGGCATCTACAGTCTCTTCCATTCCAGTCATGGACCTAGCTCTAGCTCAGACCCTGGAATGGACTTAGCAATGAGGAGTGCTGGGACCACAAATGAGAACTTTCATTTCTTTTCCTGGGCCTAGAGCTCCATTCAAGGGCCTGTTTTACTGGTAGAGCCAATGACTGCCTTCAGAGCCTATTTTGTGTGGAGGGTTGGGCCGGGGACTGTGTTGTTAAAATGGAAACTGCTCTTTTGCTAATAACATGCTCATCTGAAGAAACCAAAACAAAGCAGAAAAGTATGAGTTGTTTTAAAAAGTCATACAAAATCTTACCCAGAAGGTAACGACTATTAACGTTCAGGTAAACTTTCTTCTAGGCAGCAGAAGGCTGTTTTAAGGATAGAAAAGCATCATTAGCTTGCCTGAAAATCCCCAGCATCAGTGGCAATTCTACTTTTTTCACTGCTTTTCCCCAGTGCCTAAAGCAGTAACTGGTGCATGACAGATGTTCCATAATATTTGGTGACTGAATTACCATTTATAAGACTCACTTCCCCTGCTATAAAAGGAGTTAAGGCCTATTCAGTAAGGCAGTTAATAAAAGAATAAATAAATAAAAGTTAAATAAAAGAATTGTGAAAGCCCACATGCTCTGTTGGTGGGAATGTAAACTGATGCAGACAGTATGATAAACAGTTTCCTCAAAATGGAGTTTCCTCAAAATACTAAAAATAGAGCTACTCTATGGTCCAGCAATTCCAGTATTGGGTATCTATCTGGAAAAAAAAAAACAAACCAACAACCTAAAGTCACTAATTCAAAAAGATATATGCACCCCTATGTTCAATGCAGCACTGTTTACAACAGCCAAGTTATGGAAACAACCTAAGTGTTCATCAGTGGATGAATGGATAAAGATGTGATACACACATGTAATGTTACTCAGCCATAAAAAAGAATAAAATCTTGCCACTTGTGGCAACATGGATGGACCTTGCAAGTATTATACTAATATAGGCAAGTCAGAAAGACAAACACTGCATGATTTCACTTACATGTGGAATCTAAAAAACAAAGCAAACAAAAACCCAGACTCATAGATACATGGAACAGACTAGTGCTTGTCAGAAGGGAGGAGGCAAAAAGGAGGAAGGGGGTTAAGAAGTACAAACTTCCAGTTATAAAATAAATAAGTCATGGGATGTAATGTACAGCATAGGGTATATACTCAATAATTTCACAAACGTCTAATCACTGTTGTACACCTGAAACTAATACTGTATGTCAATTAGACCTCACTTTAATTTAAAAAAAAAAGAACCCAGAGAAAAATCATACTTCTGTGTACACGTACTTCTGTGCTTGGCATTTGGATACTCAGTAAATAAATTGCTAATAACTGTAAACAGCCAAGCTTTTTAACGTTACTGGATTACTCCATCCCTGCCAGATGCAGTAATTACTAAACAGTACTACAGCTCAAAGCAGGGCTCTGAAAGATGCTGTACGGAGCTACCACTGCGCGAACCAGTGCGGAAGGGGAAGACATAGCAGGGGCATTAAGGGCGCAGGAGCTGAGGAAAACAAAGGCTACCCTCACAATTTCTCGGGCTGGTCACCTGTTATCCCCAGCTCCCCGTACTCCCGGGCACTGCCTGGGCCTTTCAGCCTCTCGTCTCCGGAGGGTGGACGCCACCGGCTCGTCCCCGGGGCTTCCGGGATAGGGAAAGGGCGAGATGATCGCAAAGTCCTAGCTCCGTTCCCAGGTGTGAGACTATCAGGCCTAGGAAGCCCCGAGCCGCCACACCGGGTGACACTTACACTCACCGCCGTCAGCACGGTCGCCCCAGTTCCCGCCACCGACCGGCAGGCGAAGGGCAGGGCGGGAATACGCGGGCACGGCGCGCGTCACTTCCGGCTTGTCGCGCGCTCTCCTGGTCCACGGAGCCGCTAACTCGTGCGCCGTTTTATTTGCACAGGTGAGACGGGCTTTAGGGACACCCCGACTGGAACGAGAATGACTAAGGAGGTGTAAATAGAGTTCCACCTATTGTCGTGCATTCCTCCGACTGGAGGCCGCGGGACAAGGAAGATTGAGCGGGACAGACGCGGAGGAGCGGCTGGGGCGATGGACCCGGCATGCTCAGCGAACGTGGGCGGGGAGGGGTCTGCGGCTGCTTCCATACGTGGGGAGGGGCGTGGTCTTCTTCTGTACCCGCTGTCCCCGGAGGGCTTCAGGAGGCTGGCTCTCTTTTTAGGCACGAGTGTGCAGACCCTGTACCGTACTGTGGACGTCATTGGTGGCCCTGGGGCGTCTCACAGACTTTTCTGCGGCGACACAGTTCGGCTAAAAACCTGCTTCACCCCAAAGAAAGATGGGGAATGGAGAGGGTGGAGTCGGCCCCTCGCCAGAAGAGGGCACCCTGATTATCCTGTCCTCTTCCTCCAGCTTCGTCGTCGCATGGCAAACTGTGCTTTAAAGCTAGAGATGTCTAAAGACGATGTCTTTGCCCTTTTGAACGCATATGGCTTATACCTCTATTACTAACTGGCCGTTGGTGAGAGGGAGCACCTCGGCATGCGGATAATAGTCATATTCCAGAGCTCTGCCCAGAAATCTGGTGGTGCAGACCACTCAAGACAAATTAAAAGACTGATAATAATGTTTAACCCCACCATGATACATGCCCTGTGGGCTCCAGGCAAGTCTGAGGACTCCCTTTTTATCTTTACCCATTTCTTATCTTAGTTCTGAAATTTTCTTAAATCTAACTGAAATCTGACCCTTTTTAAATGCTACCTTTGCTGGGGCGTCTGTCTTCGCTCTGGTCATGATCCCGGGGTCCTGGGATGGAGCCCCTGCATGGGGCTTCTTGCTCAGCGGGGAGCCTACTTCTCCCTCTCCCTCTGCCTGTCGCCCCCCCCCCCTGCTTGTGCTCTCTCTCTCTGTCAAATAAATAAATAAAATCTTAAAAAATACTAATAAATGCTGCCTTTGCTGCACGCCTTTCCCCTAGCCCATAAGGGTGAGCTGGGTCTTCTCCAAATGAATGGCTATAAATTTTGTTTGGTATAATCTTAACATGATATTCATTGTTAATTTTACATGTTTATTCATTTCTCTTTTAACAAAGCTTATGACACCAAGGTCAAGGTCCTCATTGGAAAAAAAATGGGATGCTGAGACTTGAAATAGGGTCATCTGGGTTGATGCATTTGAAAATCTTAAATTTCCATACTTCTTTAAATGCTGTTGATAACAGAAGTAGCCCATTCTTCCCTGTTAAAGGCTGATGCTTTTCTCTTGTGGATATCTGTATAAGCTTGATGATGCAGAGGTTTCTGCCTTCTAACACAACACATATATCTCCTTACCCCTCAACGGTGTACCCCACTCTCCACTCCCGACCACCAGAGCTATAGTGAGGACGAAGAAACGCTGGGCTGGCTAGTGGTAGAAAAGGACTACATGCTGAAGGAGCTGCAGGACTGGTTAACACAAACTGACTGACAAGTAGGAGAGCATATATGGTACTGTGCTGGATGGAAAAGGGAGAAAAACCTGTGATGTGGGATATAATATCCTGGCAAAGCGTTCAGGTGATAGTATTTGGTTGTCCCTTGGAAACTTGGAGAAAGCAGTGACCCACACTAAGTAGAAATGCCCTGCAGTGGCAAGCACTGGGGGAAGAAATCAGACACTTGACTGGGATATACTACATAAGGCCAAAAAGCTACTAGCCTCCTCTGTTCTTAGGATACGGTGTTCTTGTCCAAAGTGACAAGGGATGTGCTAATGAGGGGGGCTCCAGTATTGTTAAGAAGCAGTGGAGGGCTGCCCTCCATAGGCCAAGGCCACTGGTAGGAGATGTTAGGATGGAGCAGGGTTTTTTGATGGGGACAACAGAATTCCAAAACAGAAGCCAGACGGCAATACTTAACTCTCAAAAGTAAGCCAGGTATAATTGTTATCATGAATGGCAATGTCAGAGGCAGTCAGAGAGGTCTGACTTACAGAGAGCTAGGGAGGTGATTAATACAGCATAGCATCCTGAGAGACATGATAGATGAACAGCAAATGACAGTATTGCTCAATCTACAGAACCAAAATAAATCCAAGATGGATGATCAGGAGGCTGACCTGCCACGACAATAAAAAGTCTTGATCACTCTCTGTTTCCAGACCTGAACTGGTTTCCAACCCAAATCCCATTGACTGACAGAGAAGCTCACAAAAAAGAACCCTGCAAACACCATGGCAAAAAAAAAAAGAGGTAATGTTTTCCTTAGT
Source organism: Leptonychotes weddellii (assembly GCF_054177405.1). NCBI lineage: Eukaryota > Metazoa > Chordata > Mammalia > Carnivora > Phocidae > Leptonychotes > Leptonychotes weddellii. The sequence goes on along the minus strand of NW_027744224.1, from coordinate 8,669 downwards.
CCTTCTCCAAAGACTTTTACTCATATAACTATACACTGAAGGAAGAGGAATACAAAACCTTTCAAGGATACATGGTCTGAGTTGGATACATGGTCTGAGTTGAGATATCTAGGGGCCCAAAGCATCTTCGTAACTCCCCTCTTGGGAGTGGGGTGGATAAAGGATAGGATAAATGGAGTTCTGACTCAGGTCTGGCTCATGGTAGGTTCACCTACTCCACACGCTCATCTGCTGGTAATTTCCCTCGTTCCCAAAGGAATAATGGAATGGGCATGCTTAGGTATTGGCAGAACCCACATTGGTTCCTTGGCCTGTGGGATAAGGGCTATCATAGTGGAGAATGCCAAGTTGAATCCACCTGAAACCATTCTACCCTTCCCAGCCAAGACAGTAAATCAAAAACAATACCATATGAAGGGATATGGCAGATATTAGTGCTACCCTGAAACAGCTGAAGTAGGCAGGAATGCTGGTCCTCATCATAGGCCCATTCCATTAACACAGTATGTCCCCTACAAACACTAAGTGTATCCTGGAGGATAACAGTGGGTTACCATGAACTCAACCAAGTAGTAGCCTCCCAACTGCAGCTATGAGCCAGATATGGTATCTTTGCTAGATCACATTAAAATGGCTTTGGACACAGAGTATACGGCCATCAATCTCATAAATGTATTCTTTTCAATCCTCATTAGGAAGGATGATCAGTGTAGTTCACATTCACATGGGACAGGACAAGTATACATTCACAATGTTGCCTTTGAGCTATGTTAAATCTGCCCTTTCCTAGAATATAGTCTTAAGGACCTGGACCATCTGGACATTCTGCAAAAAAACACATTCATGTATTATATTAATGATCAGGTGAGCAAGAAGTGGCAAATATACTGGAGGACTGGGTAAGACCATGCAAGCCAGAGGACAGGAAAGAGGCTAAATGGTGATTCAGGGGACCATCACATCAGGGAAGTTCTTAGGGATCCAGTGGTTTGGTGTAAGCTGGGACGTATTCTCCCATTCTCACCAAATTAGGACAAATTATTATCTCACACAACTAAGAAGAAAGCACAATGCCTGGCAGTCCTTTTGGTTTCTGGAGGCAGCATATTCCATATTTAGGTACTGCTCTCACTTACTACTTAGTGACAAGGAAAACTGCCAGCAGATCCAGGCTGACGTGCAAGCATCACTGCTACTTGGGCAGTGCAATCAGTGGGCAGTACAACCAGGTAGACTCTCTGGTATTAGAGTTATCTGTGGTGAGAAAAGATGCCATGTGGAAAAGAGTAGCAGCACAACATAAAGCCCTGGGGTCTTGATGCAGATCTATGCCATCTGCAGCAGAGAATCATTTGGAAAAGAGATCCCCATGTGCTACTGAGCCCTGGTGAATAGATTAAGCATCGAACTAGGGGACATTAAGTGACCAGATGTCCAGCATTACCCACCAGGAGCTGGGTTCTGTCAAATTCACCAAGGTTGGGAGGAACCAGCAGCATTCCATCACAAAATGGAAGTGGTAACCCTGGGAACAGCAATGCACAGGGACCTGCATGAGCAAGTGGCCCAAGCTCCCATGTCGCCTACCATTCTGTACCAGTGCCTCTCTCAGCTGACATTTCTGGCTTTGTATTAGTTTTCTACTGCTGCATAACAATATTACTACAAATTTAGCAGCTTAAAACAACACATATTTATTATTTCAGTTTTTGTGGGTCAGCACTTGGGGCATAACTTAGATGGGTCCTTTTCCTTGGGTTTTCACAAAGCTGTAATCAAGGCATTGATACTATCTGAGCATTGTAATCAAGGCTGTGATATTATCTGGGCATCAACTGGGGAGAGATTCACTTCCAGCCTCATGTGATAATTATCAGAAGCCACTTCCTTGCAGGCTGTCACACTGAGGGGTTTAGCTTCTTGTTGGCTGTTAGCCAGAGACCCCCTTCAGCTCCTTGTCACATGTCCCTTTCCACGTGGTAGCTTGTAACATGGCCACTTGCTTCTTCACAGCAAACAGGCACAGGGAGTGTCCTTGCAAGATGGGTGTTACAATCTTATATAGTGTATCAAGTACACCTTCTCATGTGCACCCCATCATCTTTGCCATACTCCACTGATAGAAGCAAGTCACAGGACATGCCTACACTGAAGGGAAGGGGATTACCCAAGACAGTGAACACCTGGAGGTAGGGATCATGGAGCCATCCTGGAGTCAGCCCTCCACAGATGACATGGAGGGCTCCTATAACTAACTGACAGGAGGAAAAAGGCTGTTTGGTTCAGGGACAGGTCAGTTGGTATGTAGGTGCGAGACAAAAATGAACAGTTACTGTAGTGTAGCCTCAATTAGGGGACCCTCAGGGATTGCAGTGAAGAGTATCCTCCTAAGGATAGGATCAGGCAGTACATCAAGTCATCTTTGTGAAAAAAGAGTAATGGCCCAAGGCAAGGATGCACAGAGGCTTGTGGGCAATGGTGAATAGCTTGGTCAGCTGGTCAGGGACATGAAAAGAAAACATTGGAAGATTGGGGATGAAGGTATGTGGGAAAGAGGCATGTGACTAGTGGACCAAGATAGTGGGCATGGAGTGTGAACATCTTTGTAACCTATGTTAATGCCCAGCAGAAAGCATCTCCCATAGAACAGGCATTAATCAACTAATCAAACAGCATGACTCTTCCAGTTATCCTCAGCCAGTCTCAGCCCTTGGCCACCCTCGTGTTGGCACAATAAGGTCATGAATGGAGTAGCTATGGAGGCTATGTGCGAGTCCAGCAGCGTGGGCCGTTCCAGCTCCCGCACTGCCGGAGGTTCAACCTGCCACAGACAGAAACCAGTGGTGGGCACTCCTCTGCCTTCCAGGCTCCATCTCTCAAGGACAGCCCCCAATCTTTCTCCACAAAGAAAGAAAACATCACTTGTTGCCACCAGAAACAAATTTTTACTCTCTGCATTGTCCTAAAAATCCTTACTTCTTAATGTTTCTCAAAGGGTGACTCAGGGCTATAGCTTCAGAATCACTTGAGGGCCTTGTTACAGATTTCCACCTGACCTGTGGAGTCAGAATCTCTAGGTTTGGTGCCTGGGAATCTGCATTTGTAGAATATGGAGGTTTCGGTCCCTGGCCTTTGGCTACACTTTAATATTCTAACTAAATTTCTGCCAGGAAATAATCCAGTTGCTATGAGATGGGGAAAGAAAATATAAATTAGGAGTGTCCAGAGTGAAATATATAAAGAATTGATAAAACTCACACCCCCAAAACAAAAGATCCAATAAAAAGCGGGCAGAAGACATGAACAGACGTTTCTCTAAAGAAGACATACAGATGGCCAACAGACACATGAAAAAATGCTTAACATCACTCATTAGGGAAATGCAAATCAAAACTACAAAATATCACCTTACCCCTGTCAGAATGACTAAAATCAAAAACACAAGAAACAAGTGTTGGCAAGGATGTGGAGAGAAAGGAACCCTCGTGCGTTGTTGGTGGGAATGCAAACTGGAAAACGGGATGGATGTTCCTCAAAAAATCAAAAATAGAACTACCCTACAATCCAGTAATTGTACTACTGGGTATTTATCCAATAAATTCAAAAATACTAATTCAAAGGGTACATGCATCCCTATGTTTATTGCAACATTATTTATGATAGCCAAACCTGGAAGCAGCCCAAGTATCCATGATAGGTGAATGGATAAAGAAGACATGGTATATGTATATACAATGGAATATTATTCAGCTGTAAAAATGAATGAAATCTCCCCATTTGCAACAACATGGATAGAGCTAGAGAGTATAATGCCAAGGGAAGTAAGTCAGAAGAAGACAAATACCATATGATTTCACTCATCTGTGGAATTTAAGAAACAAAACAAACAAGAAAAGAAAAAAAAAGAGACAAACCAAGAAACAGACTCTTAACTATAGAGTGCAAACCTATGGTTACCAGAGGGGAGGTGGGTGGGGGGATGGGTGAAATAGATGATGGGATTAAAGACTACACTTATGATGAAAACAATAAAATAAAATAATGAAAAAATAAAAATAAACTTAAAAAAAAAAGTGAAAAATCACTTTACCATACCAGTAAGACAAACCTGTTATTCAGTTACCAATCCAGAAATACATTTATAGGGTCTCTGTGTGCCTAGCACTATGCTCTAAGTTGTGATGGGAATTAAAAGCATAAAGTTTAGGGACACCTGGGTCAGTTAGTTAAGCATCTGACTCTTGATTTTGGCTCAGGTCATGATCTCAGGGTTGTGAGATTGAGCTCCGTACTGGGCCCCGCACTGGGCATGGAACCTGCCTAAGGTTCTCTCTCTCCCTCTCCCTTACCTGTCCTCCTCCCTCTCTCTCTTAAAAAAAAAAAAGAGGCAAAACATAAAGTTTAGATAAGAAGGAAAAAGTCTACACACATAAAATCTCAGAACTGAAAGGCCCAGAGGCCTTGTCTAGCCCCTTCCTTTTACAGACTGGCAAACGGGGTCAATATCATACAACTTTTCAACAGCAGAATCAGGTTTTCTGGGTCTGACTCACCAAGGAGGATCTGATGAGCTGTCACTGAGAGCAATGCCAACAGCGAGGGCTCTAGGAATTCGTAGGGGCCTCGATGCACCGTGTGAGTAGTAACAGGGCCTTGGGCTGGTCCCTGAGAGGAGATGAGACTTCCAGGACAGAATGTAGACTCAGAAGCATCAGGCAACGGGAAAGGGAGGTTTCAGAATCAGGAATATCAGGACCTTATGTCTGTCTAGCATTTTACGAAGTTCTGACACATACCAGATTACCATTCCAGTTCATTCCTATACCACCTTTAACCCTTGGGATTGCTGAGCATAACTCTACACTCTGGGCAAGGCATACAAGGATCTGATGACAAGAAGGACACTGGAAGCCTCTGAGGGATGTGGAGACAGGGCCTCTGGAGACAGCCAGGTGGAAGGGGCCTTGTGCCACAGGGAGTCACAGATGTAGATTGGGTTTGGGCAGGGAAGAGTAGAGTGTAGTCTGATGGGAGGAACACAGTAACATGATAAATCAAGGAGGGAGGCAGGTGCTGTGGTTTGGGACAACTTCATTTGCGGCCTGACCACTTATGACTTGGGAGGTTTCAGGAGACTGGGGGAAAGCTCAGGCCCAGGGAGAAGGGCTCTGGTGGCAGGCAGCTTCATAGGGGCTGCATGGTGTGCAGGATACAAGGCAAAGACCCAATTTTAGCAAACATCAGAGCATGGGGCCAGGAAGTGAAGGCTGCAGGCCCCTTGTAGCAACTGTAACAACTCGTGCTAGTTGCATGGATAATTAAGAGTAGACCAATTAACCTTTGAAAAATCATTGAACTGCTTCTAAATGAGCATTTTCAGTGGTGATCTGGAGCCTTGTTTGAGAGGTTCATGGGTGGAATGGAAGGCAATGAGAATGAGAAGGAGGGAGGTAGCCTCAAATATCAGGCTGAGGAGTTTGGCTTTTATGCTGGTGTGGGCAGTGGGGAGCCACTGGAGGTTGAGACCTGGTGTTATTCTCAAAGCTGAACAAATAAGGTTCTGGAGATGTGTGTTCCCCCACCAACTTACATAGTCTGGGCTCATTTCTATTCTCTTGGTGCACCCGTGGAAGAATGGGGAATGTTGGGCTCACTGATATTGCTAACGTCCATATTTAAAGAGCTAGCTGTCACAACTAGGATGGATCCAGAATCAAGGCACACAGGGAACATAGCATGGTAGGTGGATAAGTGGGAGAGGATGCCAGGGCCAAATAAGCCAGGACTACAGAAACATTTTCTGAATATATGAGAAAAGAAAAAGATCAAAACATACATTTATATACACTTAAATAGATAGTGTTTTATGTGTGTGGTGGCTTTATTCCTTTAATAGTAGCTTACTTAAATGTGTGTGTTAAAATAAATTAAAATTGGCTTCATTTTGAGTGATTTTTCTCTTTCAGCCCGAAATAAGCTTTTTCATGAAGCATGCAAAAATTGCATGCACAGGTAAATATTATTTTTTCTTTAAAAGAAATATCAAATATTTTGAGACTTCATGTTGATTATTGATTTTCTTAGTTTTTTTTATTTTTATAAAAAAGATACCAATTCTCTCTTGATGTTTATTAGTAACTCTGATTCCTCTTTGTCTTAGATTGGTTCAAGAAGGAAAAACACACTTCAGAGCTATACTAGTCTGAGTGTACAAGTTTAAACTCCAGTTCACAGAGTAAAACTTCGCAAAAGGTCCTGAGTCAGCCTAACAACCTAGACTAATCCTGAGACTCTCCTTTTTTTGACATCTAGGTTGCTAGTGGGGCAGATGAGGCAGGAATTAGCCCTGTGGTTTAATACCCACCAGACAACAGCATCACGTGGGTGGCCACAGCACCGTGGTTTCAGCACAAGTGCCAAGGTCCTAGGGTTCCAGGTTCAAACTCAGCTCTGTCCCTCTGGACGAAATTACCTACCCTCAATGTGACTTAAGTTCCTAATCTTGTTTTTTACAAAATGGAGGTGACCCCCTTATATAAGGTCTCTCTGTGAAGACTGAGATGGAGCTCAGGGACTTTCATTCATGTTAGCACAATGGTACTGCCCATTGTTCCTCCAAAGGGACGGGAGAAAGCTCGTGGCTCAGGCCCTCAGGCAAGGAATAAGAAACTTCTTTAAGGCAGTTCCAGCTCCTCAGTCAAAATAACTCTGTTTATATGCTAGAGATTGTCCTAAAGTTTTCACAAAGTTTACCTTTCTTTGTCTTGAGATGAGAATGAAATCTGGAAGGAACCAAAACAAAAATAGAGTTTGACCATTTAAAATTTGTGCAGGAACAGATGCCAAGGAATTAGGAGGATCCAGGGTGGTCCCAATCTGCCATCTAGTGGACAAGAAGGGAAAGGAGAAATTTAGAGCAAAATAATTGATCTTAAGATTTTGTCAATGTCTGGAGTTTACCAAGAAAGTATAAACTTTAGTTTATACCTTAGTATAAACTCTGTACTGAATTGGCTTATTAATAGATTCATTTAACTTTTGTAAAGTGAAATAACCCAGTATTCTAAACATTAAGCACTAACACTAAATTCCCTATAACGTTTATCTTTACAAATTGTGAGTTTTGAAGATTGTTGGAAGGAAGAGAGAATGCTCTTGAGTTCATATCATCATGACTTTTTCTGGTCCACCTTTCCCATTTATATTATCCATTTCTCTACAGTACTCTTTGCATTTATTTTGGCACATAGGCTAGAAGTAGCTAGAGCCTGTTAGTGTTATGTCTTCCCCAAAACACTGACTATAATCACTGGGGAAATAAAATGATTCCATTAATTTTTCAAAAATGTATACCAACTTAAAGTGCTGCTATAGCCAAGATGAACATTTGTTAAGGTCTACGTGCTTGAATGCTTGAATTATTTTTTTGCTGATTTATGCATGCACATATTTCCTGTTTTTATTTCTAAGGTCATTTCCTTATGTGTTTATGAGGATTTCCATTTTGTCTAGGATGAAGACACTGGCAGCCAAATTTCCCCAAAAAGTTAGTGACAGAAGCATACCTTAAGTGGCCAGTGCTGTTCGGAGACTATTTTTTTACTCTTATTACTACTAACAATAATATTAGCAGGTGCTATTTATTGAGCTTCTGTGATGTGCCAGCACGTATATGTTCTTGATGTACATACTACTAATCCTCTCACTAACTCTCTAAAATAAATATTGTTATCTTTACTTTAGAAGAAAAACTGATGCTTGTGACCCACTGGGCAAATCCTGACTGTGCCAAATAATCACTGACTGTTTGACCCCTTTGAGGACTAAGGCCTATTCTCTAAGGATGTGCCCGATTTAAGAACTCCTCTGCTGGGAGCTGTGGGGCTTCCTGGGTGAAAAAGATTTTGTCCTTGCCACCACATAGCCTGGGGTCTTATGGAAAAGATAGCCCTAAGGGCACAGAGTGGGATGGTAGTGTATGTTAGAGCAGATGCCCTGGAAGGGACATCATGGCAGGCACCTGTGTGACCTCCCACAAAACACCTTTCTGCACTCTCTCGTCTTCTTTTTCAGTTCTACCTTTCCTATATCCCTACCATTTTCCTTCTGCTTCTCTCTTTTCTTTCTCCCTTTGCCCTGTCCTAGAATGGTGCTTTTTTAACTGTGGGTTTTAATCCATTAGTACGTCAAAAAGTCAGTTCAGTGGGTGTAGACCAGCGTTAAAAAAATGAAATTACACAATCGAACTATTGAAGGGCATCACTCATACTGAGGGTAATGTCTTTTTAAATTTAAATTTAGTTTAATTTTTAAAATTTTAATTCCAGTGTAGTTAACATGGGATGCTTTATTAGTCTCAGGTGTACACTACAGTAATTCAACAGTTCCAGACATTATTCAGTGCTCATCAAGACAAGCTCACTCCTATCTCTGAGGGTAATGTTTTGTGTAAAACTTGTTTTAATATGTGTATCTATGTTTGCATAGACACTGGGTCAAGATGTAAACTTTCTATCTTATTTTAAGACATTAGGAAAACACTGCCCTAAAGTGGGGCCCCCCTCCCTTACCTGTGGAATTGCCAGCAAGAAGGCCACAGGCACTGACAATCCCCAGTGTCACCCGGGTCCTGAAGCGCTGGGAAGATCATCTCTTCCCAAGCTCAGGCA
>NW_027744223.1:0-306 GCF_054177405.1 Leptonychotes weddellii | reverse complement strand
GTCATTGAAAAGGTTTTTATACCACTGGAATTCAAAGGAATGACTTCCATGGCATGCAAGAACTTTTCTCCATATGTGACCTTAATTCTTGCCATTTACAGTCTCACATTTCACTCCCCTATAATTGTGACATATTTGCACTTCTTCAAACATTTCATTATACTATGCTTTCCTCAGTGCTCTGTGTCTCTCTTCCCTCTGACTAGAGTACTTGGTCTATCCCTAATTCCCCTTCCCTTGTTTCTTACATCTCCTTTCTTATCTTTCAACACCCAGCTCAGTCTCCATCCTTTGTGTGACCACGTG
>NW_027744222.1:0-306 GCF_054177405.1 Leptonychotes weddellii | reverse complement strand
GTCAGGTGTGCTCATTGCTATTTAGGTATCAGTAACAGGGGACAGAATGAGAGAATATAAGTATGTATATTACAAACATAATATGCATATTTATATTCATCTATCTATCTGTCATCTATCATCTATCTATCATCTATCTATCTATCTATCTATCTATCTATCATCTATCTATCTATCTACCTATCTATCTATCTATCTACCTATCTATCTATCTATCATCTATCTATCATCTATCTACCTATCTATCTATCTATCATCTATCATCTATCTATCTATCTATCTATCTATCTATCTATCTATCTACCT
>NW_027744221.1:0-306 GCF_054177405.1 Leptonychotes weddellii | reverse complement strand
TACCTGAGCCACCCAGGCGTCCCAGAACCAAGACACTTTTAAAAGTGAGAGGTGGTGCTTAATAATCATGGAGGGACAAGTTTTGGGCAAAGTATGATATATGGCCATCGTAGTTACTGCCTTCTTTTTTACTTTACTATCATTTTGGTTTTGGAGGAGGAGGGAATAAGTGTGTGGTCGATCTACCATTTTTTTTTAATTTAATTTTATTATGTTATGTTAGTCACCATACAATACATCATTGGTTTTTGATGTAGTGATCCACGATTCATTGTTTTCATATAACACCCAGTTGATCTACCATTT
>NW_027744220.1:0-306 GCF_054177405.1 Leptonychotes weddellii | reverse complement strand
TTTCTCCAGAAGCAGAACACGTGGAAAGGCATTCCCGGGGAAGGGCTCAGTCTGTGTAAAGCCTGGGAGCCTTGAGCATGTCAGGAGGGTTTGGAGAGTAGCACCTAGCATTCTTGGGGTGTCGAGATGTGGGGGTGAAGCTGCAGGTGTGGTCTGGGGGCCATGCGGCCTTGGATGCCACCGTCTAGGAAGGTGGAGCGAGGGTGCTGGGAGCCGTGGCAGGCAGAGGTGGCCTCCTGAGAAGACACGCCACCTTGGCCTGGGGACAGAGGGCGGCTGTCAGCCTCAGGCAGGGGCAGGAAAGTC
>NW_027744219.1:0-306 GCF_054177405.1 Leptonychotes weddellii | reverse complement strand
TAACTGACTCTTTATCTACCACAGGAGTTGAATTTTTTCCCAGTCTACCATTTGTCTGTTGAATTTATAATATACAGTTTCTTCTGTGAAATACAAGCAAGTTGTTTTGAATTCTGTATCTTTTGCCATGTAAAATTAAAATAGCATTATCTTTCAAACAAGTATGTTTATTCTCTTCTAACTGCTGATTCATCATCTTGTTTACAAAAGTACTGCATGTATAGAAGTGATGAGATGCACTCAGAGCAATAGGAACTATATTCTGTGGCTTAAAGTAACAGTAATTGTATCTTCTGTGGGACGGAG
>NW_027744218.1:0-306 GCF_054177405.1 Leptonychotes weddellii | reverse complement strand
TTCCCCATGGTACGGAATGCTTCAAAGATATTTACTAGAAATTCATATCTTTATCAATCCTCTCCTTGTTGCCAGATTTATTCTGAGCCCACCAAAAAAAAATCTATAGCAAATAATGTTTTATGAATCTATATTTGAATACCAGCATAATTCTGTTGGGGATGAGCAACAATTCTGTTTGTTATTTCTTTCCAACTTCGTGATTCAGAGATATCGCCAGAAAATACGAGCCTACCTGATGTGTACAAAGTTTTCAAAAATACATATGAAATTTGAAAGTTAGCATTTACAAACCCCCAAAATGAG
>NW_027744217.1:0-306 GCF_054177405.1 Leptonychotes weddellii | reverse complement strand
GTTCCCTGCGAGCTTTCAGTACAGCTTTGGAGGTGGAGAGTGAAGATGGCGGCCTCCCAATGTCTGCCTTGGGGATGCCGAGAACTTGGGGCCCACTCCTCAGTGATCCCCCAGAGAAAAGCCGTCAGTCACTCCCGTCTCCCTGGTCTCCGGCCGCACTCCGTGCTCACCCGGCCTGTGACCACGTGTTTCTATCTCTCGCACCCGACCCCGTGTGGAGTCTCCAAACCCAGCAGATCCCTGCAGTGCGCTCCCGTGCCTCTCTTCCTGGGGGAAGAAGGTGAGTCTCCCCGGATCTGCCACTTG
>NW_027744216.1:0-306 GCF_054177405.1 Leptonychotes weddellii | reverse complement strand
ATAAGCAGAAGTTTCAGAGTATTTTTCCAAAGTATAATAGCCAGGGAATGTGTCCAAAGTGAAATAATAGCAACTGAAAAGATGCCATATTTATTTTTTAAAGAATTTATTTATTTATTTTGGAGTGAGAGAGTGAGAAAGAGCATGAGAGGGGAGACGGTCAGAGGGTGAAGCAGACTCTGCACTGAGCAGGGAGCCCAATGCGGGACTCGATCCCAGGACTCCAGGATCATGACCTGAGCCGAAGGCAGTCGCTTAACTAACTGAGCCACCCAGGCGCCCAAGATGCTATATTTTTTTTTTTTT
>NW_027744215.1:0-306 GCF_054177405.1 Leptonychotes weddellii | reverse complement strand
GAGTCCCGCATCGGGCTCCTTGCTCAGCGAGGAGTCTGTTTCTCCCTCTGACCCTCCCCACCTCATGCTTTCTCTCTCTCTCAAATAAATAAATAAAATCTTTAAGAAAAAAAAAAATCTTAAAAGAAAATGAGATGCAGATTGGGTGAGCTGTGGGTTTGGTCAATCATTTTACCAGGTTGGCTGGAGGGCCACAGAGTTAGAGACCCCTCTCTAGTCCCCTCACCCCCACTTCCTCTTTTCTCCCGACTAACACCTGTGCTCCCCAGCTTGGGGCAACGGGGGCTGGACCCCTGGATCTGGATG
>NW_027744214.1:0-306 GCF_054177405.1 Leptonychotes weddellii | reverse complement strand
GCTGAGAGCTTAAATCTTGATAGGATTCGAGCAGACACACGCGGCACCTTCCCCAGGACGCTTCTCCAGAGAATGCCCGTGAACTCGCGTGCCCTGCCCCTGAGAAAGCGCAGGGGTGGGGGGAACAGTGCTAGACCAGCAGTCTGTGCAGACTGATGGGGCCCCGGGGCCAGGGGCAGAGGGGACAGCCACTCCCAGGACTCAGCAGGAAGACGAATCTCTCACCTCCCTCCTGGTTTTCGGAAAGAATAGGAAGCAGGAGAGGTGGTGCGGACCAACTACTACCTGAGCATTTGCTACATGCTC
>NW_027744213.1:0-4582 GCF_054177405.1 Leptonychotes weddellii | reverse complement strand
GAGGCCACAGAGGTTGCTGCCTGTGTTCTCCTCTAGGATTTGGATGGATTCCTGTCTCCCATTTAGGTCTTTCATCCATTTTGAGTCTGTTTTTGTGTGTGGTGTAAGGAAATGGTCCAGTTTCATTCTTCTGCACGTGGCTGTCCAACTTTCCCAACACCATTTGTTGAAGAGACTTTTTTTCCATAGGATATTCTTTCCTGCTTTGTCAAAGATTAGTTGACTTCAGAGTTGAGGGTCCATTTCTGGGTTCTCTATTCTGTTCCAGTTATCTCTGTGTCTGTTTTTGTGCCAGTACCATAGTGTCTTGATGATGACAGCTTTGTAATAGAGCTGGAAGTCTGGAATTGTGATGCCACCAGCTTTGGTTTTGTTTTTCAACATTCCTTTGGCTATTTGGGGTCTTTTCTGGTTCCATACAAATATTTGTTCCAGCTCTGTGAAAAAAGTTGATGGCATTTTGATAGGGATTGCATTGAATTGCTCTAGGTAGCATAGACATTTTAACAATATTTGTTCTTCCAATCCATGAGCATGGAACATTTTTCCATTTCTTTGTGTCTTCCTCAATTTCTTATATTAGTGTTCTATAGTTTTCTGAGTACAGATCCTTTGCCTCTTTGGTTAGGTTTATTCCTAGGTATCTTATGGTTTTGGGTGCAATTGTAAATGGGATCGGCTCCTTAATTTCTCTTTCTTCTGTCTCATTGTTAGTATATAGAAATACAACTGATTTCTGTGCATTGATTTTATATCCTGCCACTTTGTTGAATTGCTGTATGAGTTCTAGCAATTTTGGGGTGGAGTCGTTTGGATTTTCCACACAGAGCATCATGTCATCTGCAAAGAGTGAGAGTTTGACTTCTTCTTTGCTGATTTGGATGCCTTTGATTTCTTTTTGTTGTCTGACTGCTGAGGCTAGGACTTCTAGTACTATGTTGAATAGCAGTGGTGATAGTGGACATCCCTGCTCTGTTCCAGACCTTTTGCTTTTCCCCATTGAAAATGGCATTCGCTGTGGGTTTTTCATAGATGGCTTTTATGATATTGAGATATGTTCCCTCTATCCCTACACTATGAAGAGTTTTAATCAAGAAAGGATGCTGTACTTTGTCAAATGCTTTTTCTGCATCTGTTGAGAGGATCATATGGTTCTTGTCATTTCTTTTATTTATGTAGTATATCACATTGATTGATTTGCGGATGTTGAACCAACCTTGCAGCCCAGGGATAAATCCCACTAGGTTGTGGTCAATAATCCTTTTAATGTACTGTTGGATCCTATCGGCTAGTATTTTGGTGAGAATTTTGGCATCCGTGTTCATCAGGGATATTGGTCTGTAATTCTCCTTTATGGTGGGGTCTTTGTCTGGTTTTGGTATTAAAGTAATGCCGGCCTCATAGAAAGAGTTTGGAAGTTTTCCTTCCATTTCTATTTTTTTGAAACAGCTTCAGAAGAAAAGGTATTCATTCTTCTTGAAATGTTTGGTAGAATTCCCCTGGAAGCCATCTGGCCCTGGGCTCTTGTTTGTTGGGAGATTTTGGATTACTGCTTCAATTTCCTTGCTGGTTATGGGTCTGTTCAGGTTTTCTATTTCTTCCTGGTTCAGTTTTGGTAGTTTATATGTCTCCAGGAATGCATCCATTGCTTCCAGATTGCCTAATTTGTTGGCATATAGTTGCTCATAATATGTTCTTATAATTGTTTGTACTTCTTCAGTGTTGGTTGTGATCTCTCCTCTTTCAGTCATGATTACATTTTTTTTAAAGATTTTATTTATTTATTTGACAGAGAGATAGAGAGAGAGCACAAGTAGGCAGAGAGGCAGGCAGAGGGAGAGGGAGAAGCCGACTCTCCCCTGAGCAGGGACCCTGACGTGGGGCTCGATCCCAGGACCCTGGGATCATGACCTGAGCCGAAGGCAGCCACTTAACCAACTGAGCCACCCAGGCACCCCTGTCATGATTTCATTGATTTGGGTCCTTTCTCTTTTCTTTTGGATAAGTCTGGCCGGGGGTTTATTGATATTAATTCTTTCAAAGAACCAGCTCTTAGTTTCATTGATCTGTTCTACTGTTCTTTTGGTTTCTATTTCACTGATTTCTGCTCTAGTCTTTATTATTTCTCTTTTCCTCCTGGGTTTAGGCTTTATTTGCAGTGCTTTCTCCAGCTCCTTTAGGTGTAAGGTTAGGCTGTGTATTCGAGACCTTTCTTGTTTCTTGAGAAAGGCTTAGTGCTATATACTTCCCTCTTAGGGTCACCTTTGCTGCATCCCAAAGGTTTTAAACAGTTGTGTTTTCATTTTCATTTGTCTCCATGAATTTTTTAAATTCTTCTTTAATTTCCTGGTGGACCCATTCATTCTTTACTAGGATGCTCTTTAGCCTCCATGCATTTGAGTTCCTTCCAAATTTCCTCTTGTGATTGAGTTTCAGTTTCAAAGCATTGTGATCTGAAAATAGGCAGGGAATGATCCCAATCTTTTGGTACCGGTTGTGACCTGATTTGTGACCCAGTATGTGATCTATTCTGGAGAATGTTTTGTGTGCACTCGAGAAGAATGTGTATTCTGTTGCTTTAGGATGGAATGTTCTGAATATATCTGTGCAGTCCATCTGGTCTAGTGTGTCATTCAAAGCCCTTATTTCCTTGTTGATCTGCTTAGATGATCTGTCCATTGCAGTGAGAGGGATTAAAGTCCCCTACTATTATTGCATTATTACCGATGTGTTTCTTTAATTTTGTTATTAATTGGCTTATATAATTGGCTGCTCCCATGTTAAGGGCATAAATATTTATAATTGTTAGATCTTCTTGTTGCATAGACCTTTAATCATGATATAGTGTCCTTCCTCATCTCTGAGTGCAGTCTTTGGTTTAAGATCTAATTTATCTGATGTAAGGATTGCCACCCCAGCTTTCTTTGATGTCCATTAGCATGATAAATGGTTTTCCACCCCCTCACTTTCAATCTGGAGGTGTCTTTGGGTCTAAAATGATTCTTTTGCAGACTGCATATTGATAGGTCTTGCTTTTTAAAATCCAGTCTGAAACTCTGTGTCTTTTGATTCAATAGTTACATTCAGAGTAACTATTGAAAGATATGAATTTAGTGCCATGGTATTACCTGTAAAGTGACTGTTTCTATATACTGTCTCTGTTCCTTTCTGGTCTATGTTACTTTTGGGCTCTCTCTTTGTTTAGAGGAGCCCTTTTAATATTTTTTGTAGGGCTGGTTTGGTGATGACAAATTCTTTTAGTTTCTGTGTTTCCTGGAAGCTTTTTATCACTCCTTCTATTTTGAATAACATCCTAGCGGGATAAAGTATTCTTGGCTGCCTATTTTTCTCATTTAACACCCTAATACTACATTTAATTTTAAATTAATTTAACAGAAACACATGTTTAAATCAAACTTCTTTAGATAAGGGAAGTAAGTTCCTAAAAGAAACAACTAAATATAAGGGAATTTAAGAAGTTGGAGTCATTGTGGGTTTTTTAAAATGTGAGTTTCTGTATAGATAAGATTGGTTGATTACTCCCTAGAAAAGATAAAGGATCAACACAGATATATCCTCCATGCCTCCCAGTCGTGATGATTATATTGTTTTAATTTTGTTGGACTTAACAACATTTGTATCCTGCAACCATAATTATCTCAGATGTTTAATAACATTTTTATTTGTAAGTGAACTCTCTGATTCCCACCAGGCCCATCTCCATGGCTTTATGACTTCAGAATAAGAAGCCTCTTCATTTTGATTCAACATTCAGTGAGCAAGATTTCACCATGAAGTAGATTTTTCAAAAGGGTTTATAGATGCTGTATTTTCTGGGTCCTTTCATGTCTGAAACATGAGATCTTGCCTTTATACTTAAGCTCCAGCTTGGCTGGGTAGAATCTACTTGGATCATGCTTTCTTTTCCTTGTAGACATTTCTCTTTTGTTCTGGCACTGATTGCTGCTGGAAAGACATCTGAAACTTGCCTTATTTTTCTCCTTGTATGTGAATTTCTTTTTGTCCTGAATGTGAAAAATATATATACTTTTTATATTCTAAGTTTAATAGTTTAGCCAGAATGTGTATGAAGTTTTACTGTTATTATAGCTTTTTCCTATGAAATGGTATGTATTTTCAATCTTGCAGATTTAGTCTTTATTCTCATGCTCATATGAGTTCACTTTTTAACTACAGATCTCTCATCCATTTGGAATTTATTCTGGTGTATGGTATGAAGGATGGGTCCATTGTTATCTTTTTCCTAACAACTATCCAGGTGTTGTTTGGGCCTTTTGAATTTGAAGTGGGGATGGAACATGCAGGTGAAGCTGCCTGCAGGGCCACTGTGGAATCAGGCTGGAGGGGGTCTGGGACAGAGGGGATTTGAGGGTCATAATAGCGATGTCCAAATGAGAAGATGAATGGGACTGACAGGTGTCAAAAATCTGGAGGTAGCTAAATAAAACCCACCCAATCAATGACCACTATTTAGTTAAGGGTTTGTTGTTCACCAATGGGAGCTTTTGAATTCAAAGATGACATGGCGCTCAGGGGCATGAGGTATAGGGTGGCTAATACA
>NW_027744212.1:0-306 GCF_054177405.1 Leptonychotes weddellii | reverse complement strand
TTTATTTATTTGAGAGAAAGAATGAGAGAGAGAGCATGAGAGGGGAGAGAGTCAGAGGGAGAAGCAGACCCCCGCTGAGCAGGGAGCCTGATGTGGGACTCGATCCCAGGACTCCAGGATCATGACCTGAGCTGAAGGCAGTTACCTAACCAACTGAGCCACCCAGGCGCCCCTCAAATAAAATCTTTTTTTTTTTTTTTAAAGATTTTATTTATTTGACAGAGAGACACAGCGAGAGAGGGAACACAAGCAGGGGGAGTGCGAGAGGGAGAAGCAGGCTTCCGCTGAGCAGGGAGCCCAATGCGG
>NW_027744211.1:0-306 GCF_054177405.1 Leptonychotes weddellii | reverse complement strand
GCCCCACACCAGACTTCGTACCTGTGAGGCCTCCGGCCCTAGCAGGGGCACGCCCACCACTGGCAACTCCTGGGGGCGGGGGGCTCCAGGCTTGCAGGGAAGGGTCTCAACGGGATGGCTGCGTTGCAGATGTTTTGGAGGGATAGTTGGGAGGCCAGGGACGGGGGTGGTCGGAGACATCCAGGGGGACGACGATGGGGGATGACGCTGGGGCCCAGCTCCCAGGGGCAGAAGAGCTGGAGCTAACCGCCCCCCCCCGCCCCGCCTCTTGGCTGTCACCGGACAAGGGTCTCCACTGCTGTCCTG
>NW_027744210.1:0-306 GCF_054177405.1 Leptonychotes weddellii | reverse complement strand
TTTATTTTTAAAGATTTATTTATTTATTTGACAGAGAGAGACACAGCGAGAGAGGGAACTCAAGCAGAGGGGGTGGAAGAGGGAGAAGCAGGCCTTCTGCTGAGCAGGGAGCCCGATGCGGGGCTCCATCCCAGGAGGCTGGGATCATGACCTGAGCCGAAGGCAGACGTTTAATGACTGAGCCACCCAGGCGCTCCATCCAGGACATGTTTAAAAGGCAAACCAGTTAGGGGGAATTATTAGGTAAGTAATAGTAGAGCTGGCACGAAGACATGGCCCAAACCACGCCGGTGGCATGGCATTTCC
>NW_027744209.1:0-306 GCF_054177405.1 Leptonychotes weddellii | reverse complement strand
TGTGTCAAGGGCAGAGTCCTACCCCTGCCGTGCAGGCCCTTTCATTTTTTTCCCCTCTAAACTCAGCCAGCAGTGCACATTTAGACTTTTGGTATTATTAGTTTAGCTTTCTAGCTCCCTAAATACAAAAAGTAATGCCATCAGGTTGTGCTAAGTGGATCGGCATTGATGGACATGGGATTTATCTTCATTCTCTTCTATTAATTTAACCTCAATTGGGGTGTTGTTGAGGCTCAAGCTTTCTTTTGACTTCATTTCAAATATTTTTTTTCTTTTTTTAAAGGGGGGAGGGGCAGAAGGAGAGGG
>NW_027744208.1:0-306 GCF_054177405.1 Leptonychotes weddellii | reverse complement strand
TCCTCATTGTACAGAGGAAGAAAGTAGGGGCACAGAGAGGGGAAGTAACTTGCCCAAGAATGCACAGTGAAGTGGTAGAGAGAAGTTTTGGGGTCTGTGCAATCCCCCCAAAAAAACAGTAGGGCTGAACTAATCACTGCCTTTCACTAGCACTCCCCATGTGCACTGTTCTAGACCCTCCACATAACCCTGTGTATTCTCATCATCCCCATTTTACAGGGAGGAAACGGAGGCTCAGAGAAGGGAAGGGACTGCCTGAGCACAGTCGGCATTAAGTCAGGGAGCCTGGATTAGAAGCCAGGTCTA
>NW_027744207.1:0-306 GCF_054177405.1 Leptonychotes weddellii | reverse complement strand
ATCCTCCATCCTGACATCTTGGCACACCCTGTGTGCTCGCTGCCCTGTGGCCATGCGTAATCCTCACCTGCACTCCCTTGTGTGAAGAATGTGGGAACCACATTCCGAGGAACCTGGCACATGGAGAATCCGAAACCACTGTCTTTCCTGGGGACCCAGAGCAGAGAGAGTTAATGCATCCACTGCCTCTGTGCTCGGCTGCCCTATAGAGCTCTGTCCTCCCCTTGGGAGTGCCCCAGCCGCTGTCCCAGCTCCCTGCCCGGCACTGCCCAGCAGGACCTGGTGCAGCTGTGATTCCAATGCCCT
>NW_027744206.1:0-306 GCF_054177405.1 Leptonychotes weddellii | reverse complement strand
CCAACAATTCTGTAGCCTCCTGAAAGGGACCTCATGTTGGTGCTGTGACAGTCATTCATGAAACATGGAAGTTCCAGTTGGAATAGCATCATCTGTGCCTTTTTTTCTTTTGGTTTCCTTGCAAGCTAGTAAACTATAAGGATCCAGAGGATGTTTGACAAATTCCTTCAGACTGCATCTGCTAGGTCACACTAGAAATGTCTAATCTATTGTTTTGCCCAAACTGTATTTAGATTTTCATTTGCACAGCTTTGTGTCTGCACATTTTACTGGGTATAGTTCAGAAAGAGAATTCTTTTTTTTTTT
>NW_027744205.1:0-306 GCF_054177405.1 Leptonychotes weddellii | reverse complement strand
GGGGGAATAAATTAAAACTCCCACAAGATATTCTGATAAAAAATGATTGACCAGAGAAAGAATTAGACTTTGTTAGTAATCAATTATTACTTTGAATCAAACTATCGATACCTTTTATGAAGTTCAGATTTAGTAGTGGAAGGAGGTAAAGCAGTTGACCAACTTGTGCATGATTAAGAATAAGTCTGTGTTAGAATATCTGGTAAGCTGAAATGTTTCTTGAAGCCATCCTAAACCTGACTGAATAATAAAATGATTAGTATTTTGATGCTTATCCTTCTGCTTTTTCTGTTTTGCAAGTGGTGT
>NW_027744204.1:0-306 GCF_054177405.1 Leptonychotes weddellii | reverse complement strand
ATACCCAGTAGGGCAATTGCTGGATCGTAGGGTAGCTATATTTTCAACTTTTTGAGGAACCTCCATCCTGTTTTCCAGAGTGGCTGCCCCAGTTTGCATTCCCACCAACTGTGTAGGAGGGTTCCCCTTGCTCCGCATCCTCGCCAACATCTGTCATTTCCTGACTTGTTAATTTTAGCCATTCTGACTGGTGTGAGGTGGTATCTCATTGAGGTTTTGATTTGGATTTCCCTGATGCCAAGTGATGTGAACACTTTTTCATGTGTTTGTTGGCCATTTGGATGTCTTCTTTGGAAAAATGTCTGT
>NW_027744203.1:0-306 GCF_054177405.1 Leptonychotes weddellii | reverse complement strand
TATGAGTGAATCATATGGTATTGGCTTTCTCTAACTTATTTCGTTTAGCATTATACTCTCTAAATCCATCCGTGTTGTTGCAAATGGCAAGATTTCATTCTTTTTACGGCTGAATAGTATTCCATTGTATATATATATCACCTCTTCTTTATCCATTCATCAGTCGATGGACCCTTAGGCTGCTTCCATAGTTTGGCTATTGTAATTAATGCTGCAATAAACATAGGGGTGCATGTATCCCTTTGAATTAGTGTTCTCATATTCTTTGGGTGAATACCCAGTAGTGTGATTATTGGATCGTATGGT
>NW_027744202.1:0-4583 GCF_054177405.1 Leptonychotes weddellii | reverse complement strand
TAGCAGCAATGTCCACAATAGCCAAACTATGGAAAGAGCCAAGATGTCCATCGACAGATGAATGGATAAAGAAAAAGTGGTGTATATATACAATGGAATATTATGCATCCATCAAAAGGAATGAGATCTTGCCATTTGCAATGACGTGGATGGAACTGGAGGGTATTATGTTGAGCGGAATAAGTCAAAAGAGAAAGACATGTATCATATGACCTCACTGATATGAGGAATTCTTAATCTCCGGAAACAAACTGAGGGTTGCTGGAGTGGAGGGTGGGGTGGGAGGGATGGGGTGCCTGGGTGATAGACACTGGGGAGGGTATGTGCTCTGGTAAGCGCTGTGAATTGTGCAAGAGTGTTGAATCTCAGATCTGTACCTCTGAAACAAATAATGCAATATATGGTAAGAAAGAAAAAAAAGATAGGAGGGGAACAATGAAGGGGGGGAAATCAGAGGGGTAGACGAACCATGAGAGACAATGGACTCTGAAAAACAAACTGCGTGTTCTAGAGGGGAGGGGGATGAGAGGATGGGTTAGCCTGGTGATGGGTATTAAAGAGGGCACAATCTGCATGGAGCACTGGGTGTTATGGACAAACAATGAATCATGGAACACTACATCTAAAACTAATGATGTAATGTATGGTGATTCACATAACAATAAAAAATTAAAAAAAAAAAAACACAGTGCTATGATCATACTGAGGATCTTAGTTGTGTTTTTACAATCTCATACTTAACAGCCCTGAAATGTTTTCTCACCACCTCTTCTTCATCTTCCCCCACTTTTCTGCCTGGCAAATACTTATCCCTGAAGGCTCAGTTCACCTCCTTAACCACAGACAATTGATTACTTCCACTTTAAGAGTATACTACTGGCATGCTATTATTCATGTTGAATAGATGTCTGTTTCTCAACATATTCCATCCACCACTCATTTTGAATTTAATAAAGGCCAAGAATGAAGAACCAAGTTTTATACATTTGTGTATTTCCTTCTATACTTTGCAAATACTTTGTGCAGATTCCAAAAATTTTGCAAAATAGCTGAAAATTAACATATTATTTAATTTAGAGTAGAGTGCTTTATAGTAGAGTGCTTTAAGAGGTTCGTAATGAATTATGATATGCCCTTTTGAGGTTCATAATGAATTATCATGTACCCTTTTAGAATTATCTTAATCTTTGTGTTTAGGATTTTGTTTTGTTTTGCTTCTCTTGTCTTTAAATGGTGATGGTCATGCCAACCTTGTTGAATTAATATATGCATGAATGGATGCAAAAGATTTAGAGCTGTGGTTGATGTAAGCACTCCATGAATTTCATCTATAATATTTTTAAAGTAATTTTATGTCTTGAATATTTATATAAGTCTTAATTGGAAGTAGTAATAAAGTTCTTGAACTTCCTACCAGCTCCGAGATTTCCTATAGCTACTCAGTAAAAAAACAGTCATATGAGAATTGTTCTGCTGTTGTTTACACGTTGTTATGTATTGTGCAATGTAACTGGGATTTTAAAGTCCGTGTAAACTATAATTGTAACTTCTATATGATGGACTGTAGCATTAAAATTTATAGAATTCAATTTAAAGGAATTATATAAGTGTTGGCTTTTTTCAATGAACTAGTTTAAAAGTTACTTTTTCACTTAATGGTTTGACCAAGGAAGCAGCTCTTCAGGAAGGTTGAAAATCATCATTTTTTTGACTACTCTTTATCAAAGTCCTTTTACTCTTCAGTCACTGTCTGACCTATTAAAAATAAGTATTGATTTCCCCCCCTTCATTACCCAGCCACCCCATCTCTCCCACCCCCCACCACTCCAGCAACCCTCAGTTTGTTCCCTGAGGTTAAGAATTCCTCATATCAGTGAGGTCATATGATACATGTATTTCTCTGATTGACTTATTTCGCTCAGCACAACACCCTCCAGTTCCATCCATGTCGTTGCAAATGGCAAGATTTCATTCCTTTTGATGGCTGCGTAATATTCCATTGTGTATATATGTGTGTGTGTGTAGATATGCCACATCTTCTTTACCCATTCATTTGTCGATGGACATCTTGGCTCTTTCCATAGTTTGGCTATTGTGGACATTGCTGCTATAAACATTGGGGTGCACGTACCCCTTCGGATCCCTACATTTGTATCTTTGGGGTAAATACCCAGTAGTGCAATTGCAGGGTCGTACAGTAGCTCTATTTTAAACTTTTTGAGGATCCTCCATCATGTTTTCCAGAGTGGCTGCACCAGCTTGCATTCCCACCAACAGTGTAGGAGGGAAATCAGAGGGGGAGACGAACCGTGAGAGACTATGGACTCTGAGAAACAAACTGAGGGTTCTAGAGGGGCGTGCGGTGGGGGGATGGGTTAGCCTGGTAATGGGTATTAAATAGGGCACGTACTGCATGGAGCATTGAGTGTTATATGCAAACAATGAATCATGGAACACTACATCAAAAAATAATGTAAAGTGTGATTAACATCACATAATAAAAAAAAATTAAAAAACAAAAGAGTAAAAAAAAATAAGTATTGAATCATATGATGAATACAAGACTTTGAGTACTTACCCAGGGGAATTCTTTGCAAATAAATAAATAAAAAATTCAAAGAGAGTCATAGGCTTGATTTCTACTATGTAATGGCTCTAGCATTTGACAATTCGTTTCTTAACATCAAACTGAAAGCAGACATTTTTAGGGATTACTTAGTGTGCTAAGAAAGGAGAACTTGCCCTTCTAAATTCTTACCTTTAAAGAATTACCACATAAAAACTATACACCTTCTAGTGGGAGGGGAAGAATGAAGCGGGGGAAATTGGAGGGGTAGATGAACCATGAGAGATGATGGACTCTGAAAAACAAAATGAGGGTTCTAGAGGGGAGAGGGGTGGGAGGATGGGTTAGCCTGGTGGTGGGTATTGAGGAGGGCACATTCTGCATGGAGCACTGGGTGTTATGCACAAACAATGAACCATGGAACACTTCATCTAAAACTAATGATGTCATGTATGGGGATTAACATAAGAATAAAAAAAAAACGAAAAACAAAAAAAACTATACACCTTCATGGATCTCAGCTTTTGGTGAGGAAAACCACTTGGCAGGTTTTGAGGTTGCTCTCCATACCTGGTTAGTAGTTGTTCTGGGGAAAGGAAGAAGGAATATATCTTCGTAAGAGAGAATTTTATAGGCATTTATTTTTAATGAGAGAAAAAGATGTTTGGAGTCCCTTAGTTTTGTTTTTTTTGAACATGACCTATAACAACACTAATTCAGAAAAGGACATTTTCAGGCAACACAAGCACATTCATTTCTGGTGAGGAGGGTAGCACAGGTATTCTTAGGGAGTAACTGTAGTGGTGTCAGTTATGGTATAAACAGATGTATACACGGTTGTATTGTTTCCAAAATAGTATACCTCAGCTATTTTTTTTTTTTTGAGGATAACAATGTTAGTTTATGACATAGCTTGTAAACCTGTGCTGACACAAGTAGTTTTGTAAAGCCATTTATTTGAACACTCATTTATTCAGCAATCTGTTTTATAAGAGGTTGTGGCAGATAGAAATCTTAGGAAATGTGGTGACCCCAAAACTGCACAGGTGTTGTGTGTGGCTAATTTTAAAATTTGTCTTGGACTATAAAAACAACAGATTTGAAGTTTTATTAGTGTTTTGGAAAATCATCATGAATCTTGGCCTCTTGGCATTTTCCAAAGTCTTCATAGGCATGGGAAATTTCACATGCGTCCCATCTTGCAGAGATACAACTTGCTTCCTATCCTTTTTCGAGGCCAAGTAGCAGAAAAATGGCTTGTCTGCCACTCAGATAGATTCACATAAGACATCAATTCAGAAGAGATCAATATGCAGGCAACACCAGGGTATTCATTTATGGTGTCATGACACACAGAAGTCTGGCTTTCAGAAGTAACAGGAGCACTGGGGATTTTCCTATACAATGCTCAGGATGAGCGTTGTGATCTGCAGGGGTACAGGGTGCATGTCCAACAAAGGGCAAGATAATTGGATCCTATCAATGAGTCTGAGAACCTTTAATTATCTTCTAATGTTTCTTCTCAAACTAGTTAGTGATTGTCTGGAGTCAGAAACCATGATACACTAAGATATCAATAGGAACTTAAAAGTTTTCCCGGTTTCTAGAATATATAAATAATAGTGACCACTAGCTTGAATTATATAACTATGTAAAATTTGAATATGGACTTCAGAATTGCATTATTTTAAGGTTGAATAAGTAGTTTTTTTGGACAAATCAAACACTGGAATGGTTCTTTGAAGGTCAGAATTTTTATTTTAAAGTGTCAATACTAATAACTTCTTAAACCAATATTTGTAAGGGTTAAATGTCATGGTTTTTACAAAATGAGTCAAAGATATCTAGAATATATAGAGTGATCATCATATTGTGGCTGCTCAGGGGGTGGAGCAAGATGGCGGAGGAGTAGGAGACCTGGATTTCGTCTCCTCTCAGGAATTCAGCTGGAGAGGGATCAAACCATTCTGAACACCTACAAACTCAACAGGAGATCGAAGAAAAGAAGAGCAACAAC
>NW_027744201.1:0-306 GCF_054177405.1 Leptonychotes weddellii | reverse complement strand
CCCCGTGAGCATGTCTGGGCCCTGGCAGAGGGCAGCTCTCCCCGTCCTCTGCTGGCCTCAGTCTCCCCCTCCATCAGATGGGAGGCCCCAGGCTGGGAGTCAGGACATGCAGGCGCTGCTCCAGCTCACTCTGGGAGGTTAACCATTTTGAGCCTCAGTTTCTCTACCGGTGAAATGGGATGATGATCCTGGTTGTCAGTCTCACAGAATCCCTGAGTGGCTCAGCTGAATACCACGTGTCCCCATGTTTTGTAAGTGCTACAGGGACAATAGGCCACTCACTAGGGTCTCAGGGATCAGTTGATT
>NW_027744200.1:0-306 GCF_054177405.1 Leptonychotes weddellii | reverse complement strand
TGAGGTCATGCCAACAGCTACAGGGCAGGGTTGTGAATGAGAATTAAGGAGGGACAGAGCTAAGACCTGGGAGTACATGTATGAGGAGCCCTCATTTATGTGGGGGACATGGATTTGCATCCCTCAAAGAGTCATGCCACCCTGGAAGCCCTTTGCAGTGGTGTGTGCACCAGAGCTGCCTGTGGGTCCTGTAGGGACAGCTCTGCAAATGGTACCAAGGATGGTGGGGGACCAGCGGCACAGTGAACTAGCCTGCGCTCCGAGTTTGTCCAGAAACCATTCTGACTCTTCTTAAATGTGTGCATC
>NW_027744199.1:0-306 GCF_054177405.1 Leptonychotes weddellii | reverse complement strand
TCAAACAAGTGTTCACATATGGAATTTTTATTCTGAAAATATTTTAGCTATTATTTATCTTTGAATAAAAGTAAATTTCCCTAGTCTCTCCATTTTCTCTCTTTTGAACTCCTATTAGATCTATATTATCCTTTTAATTCTAACCATCATGTTTCTTAATCTCCTGTTCATATTTTTTATCCTTTCATATACCTGTGCTGCATTCTGGGTGATCTTCTCATCTCTACTCTTCCAGATACTAGCCTTACACAGGGGTTTGCTTTTCAGCTGTTCCGTTTCATGGGTCTATAGCTTTGTCTCATATTT
>NW_027744198.1:0-306 GCF_054177405.1 Leptonychotes weddellii | reverse complement strand
TATTTGGGTCCTGTGCTTGTTTCATGGATGTAATATGTTTTCTTACCGCTATGAGAGTCTTTTACCGGTGTGGTTGTCAATGTTGGAGTCTCCGTTTGTTCTCTATGTACTTTTCTTTCCTTAGTTCCTTATTTGTCTCTTGTCTTCACAACGGAAGCATTCCTCAAATGTCTGGTGATCTTTTACTGACATTGAACACTGAGGCTCTCAAAAGCCTTTGGCCATCCCGTGAGGCTGGCAGTGGCTCTGATGAAGGGTGACAGAGCAGTGTGTCAGCTTGGGTCTGGTAGGAAACACATGCTGCCC
>NW_027744197.1:0-306 GCF_054177405.1 Leptonychotes weddellii | reverse complement strand
CCTCGTGATGTCAGGCATGTGGATTTGTCCCCGTGGCAGTGGATTTGTCCCCGTGGCAGATGAGGGAATCACAGCCCCGGGGAGGCCTCCAAGACCCTTCCCCAGATGGTTTTAAAGCAGGAAATCCTCCCAGTTCTTGAACAAAGGTGAACTTCTTTTTTCCAAGTGGGCATCCCCAAATTTAATTCCGAAACACAGGATCTGTAGCTTTCGGGCAGCAGGAAACTATATATGGGCTGAAAGTGTGGGGTTTTCTGTTTCTTCTTTTTTTTCTGTTTCTTTTTTAATTGTTGTGGTTGTTTTGTG
>NW_027744196.1:0-306 GCF_054177405.1 Leptonychotes weddellii | reverse complement strand
TCTCTCACTTGGATGCTCTTCTTTGAGTTCGGTCTCCTTTTCATTCCCAAACTCCAGGAAGGGCAGACAGTGGTATATTGTTCGTCTCTGTGTTTCGGGGTCCACTCGTTACAGTTTGGTAAACTTGAGCATCGGAAGAGCGAACAGTGGGAGGGGTGCCAGTTCCAATGGAGAGCAAGAGTGAGGCTGTCTTCTGGGCGCCATCCCCATCAAGTCCCATCTTTTCCAGATCCCCAGGCTCCATTCCAGTCCCGTCTGTCTCCCTGGCAAGCCACATACTATCTGCTGCTAGGAGCAGCTGAGGAC
>NW_027744195.1:0-306 GCF_054177405.1 Leptonychotes weddellii | reverse complement strand
GGTTACCAGGGGCTGGAGGATGGGGAAAATGGTGAGATGTTGGTCAAAGGATACAAACGTCCAGTTATAAGATGAATTAAGTTCTAAGAATCTAATGTACAGCATGGTGACTATAGTTAACAAAACTTATATACTTTAATGTTGCGAAGAGAGTAAACCTGAAATGTTCTCACCACAAAAAAGAAAAGAAAAGAAATGGCAATTATGTGATGTGATGGAAGTGTTAACTAATACCATAGTGGTAATCATGTTGCAATATGTAAGTGTAGCAAATCAATACATTGTACACCTTAAATTTACAAAATG
>NW_027744194.1:0-306 GCF_054177405.1 Leptonychotes weddellii | reverse complement strand
GTGTGTACATCTAATTTCTAGTGCATATTGCTTATCCTTACTAGATTCAAACTAAGAAGTTCTTGGCTGTTCAAAATCAAAATATGTAATTATTCCATTTAGGTTTGTTTTTTTTTTTTTTAATGAGGTAAGACCAAAGGTAATGACATATTTAATTTTGTTAACACAGGCCCCTACCACTTCTCACTTGCAAACTCCAGTGCCTAGAGGGGCCAGGCAGGCAGGTAGTGCAAAGGAGTGAACCTAAAGAGCTGAGGTAGGGAATGGGGAAACATAGCTCTACTAGCTTATAATTCACTTAATATT
>NW_027744193.1:0-306 GCF_054177405.1 Leptonychotes weddellii | reverse complement strand
AAATATATATATATATATACACACATAGAGAGAGAGAGAGAAAGAAAGAAAACCCAAAGATGAAGAGAAAATCTTGAAAGAAGCCAGAGTGGGGAAAAACACCTTATCCATTAAAGAGAAGGAAGAAGAAGAAGAAAAAGAAGAAATAGAAGAAGAAGAACAAGAAGAAGGAGGAGGAGGAGGAGAAGAGGAAGAAGAAGAAAGAGAACAGATTTCTTGTCAAAAACTATACAAGCAAGAAAAGAGTGGAGTGAAATTATTAAAATGCTTAAGGTATAGGATATAAAATTCTTCCAGAAAAATTTT
>NW_027744192.1:0-306 GCF_054177405.1 Leptonychotes weddellii | reverse complement strand
TCACGAGATGTCAGGGAGGGGGAAGAGCCCGAATCTTCAGACTGGGAAACCAGTGTGTCTTCCTTGGGGGATGATCACTATGAATGAAATAATAATCCATAACTGAAAGTTTGGGCCTTCACCACTGATAGGTAGAAGTGGGTGGGTCCTATTTCCTTACACCACACACAAAAGTAGACTCCAAATGGTTGAAAGACCTCAATGTGAGACAGGAGTCCATCAAAATCCTAAAGGAGAACACAGGCACCAACCTCTTCAACCTCAGCCACAGCAACTTCTTCCTAGAAACATCGCCAAAGGCAAGGG
>NW_027744191.1:0-4584 GCF_054177405.1 Leptonychotes weddellii | reverse complement strand
CCTCTCCGGCTCCCCCCATCCCCCCAGCGCAGGTCAGACCTCCCCGGCAGAACCACAGGCGGTTACGCCACTCCCCTCTCGGCCGCGCTCTCGGCTCCACGCCCGCCCCGGTCGGCCGGCGGGTCCGCAGCCCCCCGCCTCGCCCCCGAAGCGCCCCCGCCCCGGCCCACCTGGGCCCGGCTCCACGCCGCCCGCCGGGCAGGAGGCGGCCGAGCAGTCCCGGCCCACGGGCGCCCCGGCTCCGGCCACGCCTCCGCCGCCCAGCGCGCGCCGCTCTGTCGCGGTCCGGGGCGGATGCGCGGCACGGTGAGGCTGAAGGCCAGGCAGCGAAGCGGCCGGCTCCGGGAGCCCGCGAGGACCGCTCCGCCTCTGCACCTGGACCTCACGGCAGCCGAGCCCAGAGCACGTAAAGAGGCGGGGCCTCGAGCTTGGAAGGAGGAGGGGCCCGGAGCGTCGGGCTCCGAGGGACGCGTCGGGACCGGGAGGAGGCGGGGTCTCCGCTTCGGGTTCCTTCGGGCAGAATCGGTGGCAGTTTGGAGGCGGGGCCACAAGCTTCGGTTTATTTCGGAGGTCTCTGTTCGGATGTAGGCGGGGCCAAGAGCTTCGGCCGGATGTGGGCGGGGTCACAATGCCTGTTTGACTTAGATTAGGAGATAGGCGGTGTCTGGGGTTTTTTTTGAGAAGGAGGCGGGGCCACAGACTTAAGCAACACGAAGGAGGCGGTGATCTAGAGCGTTCCAAGGGGGCGGGGCTAACAGCAGCTCATCCTGAGGGGGCGGGACCCCGGCTGGCGTGTCAGCCACCGGGGCGGGGCCAAGGTAATTGGCCTCACTTTCCCTAGAGGCGGAACCCAAGCGGCCGAGGGAGGGTCGCTTCGAGGGGGCGGGGCCAAGGTGTTCCGCTTCAGGGGCTACGGCGCCACTGGGGGCGGATCCCAGACTTCCCGCTTCGCTGAGGTGGCGGCGTGACGAAATTGACGCAGGGGGTCGGGATGGGGAGGGGTGGAGGAAGCAGCGCGGGGCGCGCTACGTAGGGGTGGCTCTGCCGGGACCGCGAGCTGGTGTTTACGAGGTGACTAACTGGTTCTATCGGAGCACGGTGCCGCATTCTGAGGGGAGCGCTCACGAGGGGGTGAGCCCGCCCGAGCGGGGAACGGATGGCGGGTGTCCAGTGGGAGGGGCCCCCGGCTGTGGGGTTCGCTTAGTGGGGCGTGTACTCGCTCCCCAACCGGGAGCGCTTGCGGCCGGAGGGGGCGGGGACTGGCTGCGGGGTTGATGGGAGCCGAGGGCGCCCGAACGCCGGGCCGCCGGCCTTCAGGAGGGGCGGGGCTGCGAGTTCGGCCGAGCCGAGGAGGTCCGAACGCCCGAAAGCCGTGCGCCGGGGGGGCGGGGCTTCTACGGTGGGCGTCTGACACCGCGCGAGGAGGCTCTGAGGCCACGCCTCGGTGGTTTGGAAAGGGGAGGGGCCGAGTTCCGAGTCACTGGAAGGGGGCGTGGCCCCGCGCCAAGGGAGGCTTCTCTCCGAGCGGAGAAGGCGAGATGGCCGGAACGCTAACCGCAGGGTCGGGAGGGCCTAGCGGCGTCCCAGCGACTCGGCGAGGGGCGGGGCCTCGTCTCGGCGGCCCCGGGGCCTGGCGGGATCGCCTGGGGACGGGGTCCGGCGCCCAGGGGGCGGGGTCCGGCGCCCAGGGGGCGGGGCCTGGCCTGGAGAATCGGCAGGTGGCAAACGAGGCCCGGGCGAGGCTCCACCCCCCCAGGCGTAGGGGCGGGGCCTCGCTGAGACCCTCCACCCCACCCCACCCGAGGCGGTGGGAGCGCTCTGTCGGTGACTGCTGTGCCCCCCTGGTTCCCGCAGGAGGATGCTGGTGGTGGAGGTGGCGAACGGCCGCTCCCTGGTATGGGGAGCCGAGGCGGTGCAGGCACTGCGGGAGCGTCTGGGAGTGGGGGGCCGCACGGTGGGCGCCCTGCCCCGCGGGCCCCGCCAGAACTCGCGCCTGGGCCTCCCGCTGCTGCTGATGCCCGAAGAGGCGCGGCTTCTGGCCGAGATCGGCGCCGTGACCCTGGTCAGCGCCCCGCGCCCAGATCCGCGCCAACACAGCCTGGTAAGGGGCGGGCCGGGGACGTGAACGCCCTGGACCCGCGGAAGTAGAGGCAGGACACCCGGACTCCAGGTCCCTGCCGTGGGAGGGGTCTGGGCGTCCTGGATTCTGGAATACTGTGCATGCAAGAGACTAGGATCCCCGGGTTCGGGCTTGGGGGTTGGGAGGAGTCAGCGAGTCAGGGTTCCTGGCTTCCTAAGGCAGCGCAGACTTGGATCCTGGGATTCCCGCTGGCTTACTTCTCAGGCTGTGGCATCCTACAAACGCCAGCAGGAGCAGGGCTTCCAGGAGCAAAGCGCCCTGGCAGCCGAGGCCCGTGAGACTCGTCGTCAGGAGCTCCTAGAGAAGATTGCGGAGGGCCAGGCTGCGAAGAAGCAGAAGCTGGAGCAGGAATCAGGGGCCAGCGAGAGCCAGGAGGCCGGTGCGAACCCGGCTGCCGCAGAGAGTGAGGCCAGCGCTAGCCAGGCTCTTCGAGAGCCCGAGGAAGCAGGTGAGGGTAGGAGCGGAGTCCAGGGACCAGTGGAAGGAGTTGGGAGATCTTTTGGGAATCCTGGCCGGGAATCGAGGGCCTGGGACTCTCCGAGGGATGGGAAGACCTTGTCCTTGGATTCACCAAACTGCTGTATTCTCCTCCCCCAGGTTCCTCTTCTCCCCAGCCAGGGCCTTCAAATGGGGTGGCCCCTTTGCCCAGGTCAGCCCTGCTGGTCCAGCTGGCCACTGCTAGGCCTCGACCCATCAAGGCTAGGCCCCTGGATTGGCGTGTCCAGTCCAAAGACTGGCCCCATGCTGGTCGTCCTGCCCATGAGCTTCGCTACAGCATCTACAGAGACCTGTGGGAGCGAGGCTTCTTCCTCAGTGCTGCTGGCAAGTTCGGGGGTGACTTCCTGGTCTATCCTGGTGAGTTTTGTGGGCACCTCCCATTGTTGCCCCTTTCTTCACAAGCCCACCACCGTCTGCATTTTCCCTTTTTGTCTTTTCTCAGCCTCTGAAACCCATGGAAGGACAGGAACACTTGGGAACCCAAGCCTGTTTGGAGGGCAGCGTAGCAAATTTGATTAAGCACTTTCTTTGATCCAGAAGTTTCACTTAGATACGTGCACAAAACATACAGGAAATCGTCACTGCAGGATTCTTTACAGTAGCGAAATATTAGAAAGCAACCAGAATGATTGTTAATAGGTTAGCGGTTACACATTGGTGTTAGTTGTCAGAGATTAATGTAGGTCCACGTACATTTACGAAAAGATGACCAAAGGAGAAGGAAAAAAAAGAACCACTTGTTAAAAACAGGTATGGTAGAAGTGCGTTATGTTTTATGTTGTCATGGAGTTATACACACATTATTTAGGTAGCCTTAAAAGTCATGGCCCTAGGGGCACCTGGCTGGCTCAGTCGGTGGAGCATGCTACTCTTGATCTCAGGGTTGTAGGTTCAAGCCTCACGTTGGGTGTAGAGAGTACTTAAAAAAAAAAAAAAAAATATATATATATATATATATATATATATATGGCTCTAGCAAAAGAATATGAGAAGAACTTAGAATGGAGTACTGACTAGAAAGTAAGTAGCTAGTGGAAAAAGGCCTGAAAGCATGTACTCCAGCCCAAGTACAGTGGTACCCCTAGGTAAAGGAGACTTTCAGTGTATCAGTTAAATTTTGAATTTGTAGTAGGAGTGCCTTTATTGTTTAACTAAAGGGTTGAAAAAGTAAGTCTGCAGGAAAATCACCTTTTTTGTTCCTCCTGAGAACATAGAAGGATAGAAGCACCAGATAAGTAGTCAGATCTTAGCTGTTGGTTGGAGATCGATGGAGTCTTCTGCAGATGAGCCAAGAGCCTTCATCTCTTCTCAGACCAAACACTCAACTAAGGGACTAAGGGACCAAACACTCAACTAAGGGACTGACTTAGGAATTAAGAACAGTTTACCTGCCCCGTGCTCTACAGATAACCACACTCTAATTACCTTGCTACTGTTTTTTTGTGACTTCTGTATGTAAAAGATTATTTTGGTTTTGAAAATGACCTTAACATATGAATACTAATATTTAGTTCAAGCAAAAAAAAAAAAAAAAAAAAAATATTTAGTTCAAGCTTTCAGTGCAGTTTACAAATCTTTTTTCCAATCTAGCAGATTTTAAGGGGACTGTTAGTCCATGTTTGATACCACTCGTAAAAGGAGTTATGTAATTTTCAGTGTTACAAGTTGCATTAAAAAATTTGTTTTAGGGGCGCCTGGGTGGCTCAGTCGTTACGCATCTGCCTTTGGCTCAGGTCATGATCCCAGGGTCTTGGGATTGAACCCCGCATCGGGCTCCCTGTTCGGCGGGAAGCCTGCTTCTCCCTCTCCCACTCCCCCTGCTTGTGTTCCCTCTCTTGCTGTGTCTCTCTCTGTCCAATAAATAAATAAAATCTTTAATTTATTTATTTGACAGAGAGATAGAGAGAGAGCACAAGTAGGCAGAGTGGCAGGCAGAGGGAGAAGGA
>NW_027744190.1:0-306 GCF_054177405.1 Leptonychotes weddellii | reverse complement strand
TCCCAACCCTGAAGGCTTTGCTGTGAAGTCAGAACCCCAGATGAAGGTGGGGAAAGAATGGAGCGTGCCTCTTCTCCTCCCCACTCCCCAACTCAGCTCCTCACAGGCGAGCCCAGAAGTTTGCTACTCGTTTTTCCAAACTAATCAGATTTGATTCACTTGCCTTTTAGAGCACAAGGAGGTGGGGAAGGAAGGAACCTTCGAGAGGTATTGGGGAAAGTGGGTTTAAAGTGGAATCTCAGCTGCAGCTCTGCCCCTCCAATGAGAACATTCGCTGTTCCTTCCTCAGCATCCCCACCTGTCCTG
>NW_027744189.1:0-306 GCF_054177405.1 Leptonychotes weddellii | reverse complement strand
GATGTGTATTTTCCTTAAAATTTCCTTGAAATTGCAGTTCACATAGGCAACACTGAACTACAAGACATCTTGCCTCATGTCAAACTTTAGTTGAAAGTTTCAAAAAATGGTAAGTCAGGTTTCTTCTACTTCACTGAATTGTGTGTAATGATGTGTAATGACATGATAATGAAAATAATTTATTTGGACATCTCTAGTGAATTGATCATTGTATATCAATTTATTGTCAGGTGTTGTAGGTAGAGTGATATATCTGACCACCAAATTTTTTAAAAGGAAAACCTATACATTCTGACCTAAAAATTT
>NW_027744188.1:0-306 GCF_054177405.1 Leptonychotes weddellii | reverse complement strand
TTGACCAAACTTTTTTTGGCCCCCAAATCTTTGCGTTAAATAGGTCATTATGTTACAGATGTGTTAGAGATGCTTAATTCCTACAACAGAAAATTTTACTACAATTCTTTTTTTTTTTTTAAAGATTTTATTTATTTATTTGACAGAGAAAGACACAGCGAGAGAGGGAACACAAGCAGGGGGAGTGGGAGAGGGAGAAGCAGACTCCCCGCCGAGCAGGGAGCCCGATGCGGGACTCGATCCAGGGACTCCAGGATCATGACCTGAGCCGAAGGCAGTCGCTTAACCAACTGAGCCACCCAGGCG
>NW_027744187.1:0-306 GCF_054177405.1 Leptonychotes weddellii | reverse complement strand
TTTTTTTTAAAGATTTTATTTATTTATTTGAGACAGAGAGAATGAGAGAGAGAGAGCACATGAGAGGGGGGAGGGTCAGAGGCAGAAGCAGGCTCCCCGCCGAGCAGGGAGCCCGATGCGGGACTCGATCCAGGGACTCCAGGATCATGACCTGAGCCGAAGGCAGTCGCTTAACCAACTGAGCCACCCAGGCGCCCCATCTTAGGTGTTTAAAATGGAAAAAGCCTAACTTGGGTTTTTGTGTGCATGCATGTGTGCTTTCAGCATTTGAAACATGTCCTGCGTAACACTGCACATCCCAAATCA
>NW_027744186.1:0-306 GCF_054177405.1 Leptonychotes weddellii | reverse complement strand
TTTATCTTTAGCCTGTCTCTTCCCTCACTCCTCCTCCTTATCCCATAAACACAATCATCTTAAAAAACAAATCCTTTTTTGACACTGTATCCCCTTCAAGAAACCATCCAATCTTTCCTCCTCTTTCTACCCGAACATTGATGACTCACAGTCTTCATTTCATCATCTCCCAGTTACTATAACTCATTATAAACTCCTTTCTATTTTCACCACCTTTTTTGAAGTAGATGTTGTTGCAGTCACCAGTGAGTTCCTACTTGCAAATCCAATGGATGCCTCTAGACATATCTTATTTGACCCCACTGT
>NW_027744185.1:0-306 GCF_054177405.1 Leptonychotes weddellii | reverse complement strand
GGCTGGCAACCTGGGCCAGGTAGGAAGGGAGTTACTCACAGAGAACATTCAGGGTGAATGGGTCACTACGACCAGCACTCACTGGGTTCCGAGTTTCACACTCATATGGTCCTGTGTCATTCCTTGTGACACCGTGTATAGTGAGAGTCCTGTTGTCCAGGGACAGCTGCAGCCTGGTGCTGGCCAGGAGGCTCTCATTTTTTACTGACCACAGGTAGCTTGTGCTCTGAGTCTGAGGTCCACACGTTAATACAACAGAATCCACATTCTCCACGGGATCGGAGTTGTTGCTCGTGATGTTGGGTT
>NW_027744184.1:0-306 GCF_054177405.1 Leptonychotes weddellii | reverse complement strand
ATGTCATACTCTATATGGAGACTCTACCTCCCTTATAATACCCTTGGAGTACTTGTTCATACATTAAGCCACAAAGAAAATCTCTATAATATCCTTAAAACAGAAAGAGAACTGAGTACAATCTCTGATCACAATACTTTAAAATTATAAGTTCATATGTAGTGACAATAAACCCAACTTTCAAGAATTTTTTTTTTTTTTAAATTATCTTCTAAACTTTCCTCTTGGGTCAAACAGGAAATCCAAAGCTACAATTATAGAACATCTAGAAAGTACTACTAATAAAAATACCACAAACTTAAATCT
>NW_027744183.1:0-306 GCF_054177405.1 Leptonychotes weddellii | reverse complement strand
CCCACTGCCCACACGATACTGTATCTTTCTTCTCTGGCCTCTTCTGGGGGATTCCTCCCAAGTTTGCACCAAGCCTTCTTCATCACCGAGCCTCTGATGGCTTTGTAGTGGGGGCTTCGTAGTGAAACGTGGGCTCCCCACTGCCCAGGTCGGATCCTGACTCCTTAGTGGCTATGTTATCGAGGGCCATCTGCTTCACCGGTGTGTGCCTCAGTGTCCTCTCTCCTGAAACAGTGCTGCTTTCTCCATCAATGGGGGCATTAGATGAGGTAACATCCGTAAAGCTCATGCAACTGCCCAGCGCAT
>NW_027744182.1:0-306 GCF_054177405.1 Leptonychotes weddellii | reverse complement strand
GGGTGAGTGGCAGTTGGGGGGGGTGGCAAGTGCAATGGGGGGGAGGGCTGAAGTAGGTGGGAAGGCCTCACTCCAGGGGCTGCTCAGCCCCAGCGCCACCCCCCCCACTGCCCTCCTCCAGCTCCCTTGAAGATTTGCAGCTTGCAGGGTGTGTGTGAGAGCCACCCTCGTCCTCAGTGTGCCCAGTCTTCCCTTCTCCCCCTGAGTGGCACCAGGGCCGGGGCCGGGCACAGGCCTGTGCTCTAGGATGGGAAAGGATGGGATCCCCACATGGGAGTTCCACGACTGACTCCCCTCATCCTGATT
>NW_027744181.1:0-306 GCF_054177405.1 Leptonychotes weddellii | reverse complement strand
GCTTATAAAGGGCACATAGGGGCAAAGTGCTATGGGATATGCATCTTGCATGTGCTAAGTACACATGTTCTCTTGGTCTTCATTTCAAAATGAGCTTTACTTTTGGGCACCTGGGTGGCTCAGTTGGTTAAGCGACTGCCTTCGGCTCAGGTCATGATCCTGGAGTCCCGGGATCGAGTCCCGCATCGGGCTCCCTGCTTGGCAGGGAGTCTGCTTCTCCCTCTGACCCTCCCCCCTCTCATGCTCACTCTCTCTCTCATTCTCTCTCTCTCAAATAGGTAAATAGAATCTTTAAGAAAAAAATTT
>NW_027744180.1:0-4584 GCF_054177405.1 Leptonychotes weddellii | reverse complement strand
TAGAATATGACTCTAAAAATGAAAAATAAAAACTTTTTAAAAAAAGGGATTGATAAGATGTTGGTTGAAAAAGGCAAAAAGAAAAATTCAAAAAAAATCAGTTTAAAAAAAATTAACTTTGAAAGATTAAAGAATCATGGTAAAAAAGCCATGAATTCTATGTGCAGTATTCCCCTAGCTCTGGAGTTCTGCCGTTCTCATTGATCGGTAAACTTGGTCTTGGCTGGCTGTTCTCACTGATCTTCTGGGGGAGGGACCTGTTGCCGTGGTTCCCAAATGTCTTTGCCAGAGGCAGAATTGCCCTGCCCTTGCTGGTCCAGGCTAAGTCATCAGCTCCGGTTTGCTCTTGGGAGCTTTTGTTCCCTGCAAGCTTTCCGTATAGCTTTGGAGGCCGAGAGTGAAAATGGCGGCCTCCCAATCTCCGCCCCAGAGGAGCTGAGAACTCGGGGCCCCTCAGTGCGCCCCCAGAGAAAAGCAGTCAGTCACTCCCGTCTCCCCATTCTCTGGCCGCACTCCGTGCTCACCTGGCCTGTGACCGAGAGTTTCTATATCTGGCATACGACCCTGTGTGGAGTCTCCAAACCCAGCAGATCCCTGTGGTGCGCTCCCGTGCCGCTCCTCCTGGGGGAAGAAGGGGTCTCTCCCTGGATCTGCTGCTCGTTGGGTCCCTGCTGGAGGAGCAGTGGCCTGCCTGTGCCATGGATCATGGTTTATGGCAACCCCAAGCTGAGAGCCCACTCCTCGGCTCCGCCTCTGCAGCCGGCTTCCCCGCTCCGATACCTGGGAGCTCTGCCTCACTCAGGCACCCCCGGTCTTCCTGTGACCCCGAGGGTCCTGAGACCACACTGTCCCGCCAGGGTTCCACCCCCTGCTTAGCCACTGGAGCAATGTCCATCAGCGGAGCAGACTTCTAAAAGTTCCGATTTTGTGCTCCGCAGCTCTGTCACTTGCCAGAAGCAGCTGATGGAGGCCCCCTCCTCCGCCGTCTGTCTTCCTGAATATTGCCTAGGATTCACTTCTCCGCACGTCCTACCTTCCAGAAAGTGGTCGCTTTTCTGTTCAGAGTTGTTGCTTTTCTTTTCTTTGATCTCCTGTTGTGTTCGTAGGTGTTCAGAATGGTTTGATCCCTATCCAGCTGAATTCCTGGGACCAGACAAAATCCAGGTCTCCTACTCCTCCGCCATCTTGCTCCGCTCTCCTTTTCAGGATCTTTTGTGATTCCACAACAAATTTTAGGATTGTTTCTTCTATTTCTGGATATTGTGTTAAATCTGTATGTGGCTTTGGGCAGTATCAACATTTTAACGATATTAATTCTTCTGATCCATGAACATGCAATAGTTTTCTGTTTGTGTCATCATCAGTCTCTTGCAGCAAACTCATAGTTTCCATTGTACAGATCTTTCCCTTACTTGGTTAAATGTTTCCTGAGTATTGTTTTTGATACTATTGTGAATGGGATAGTTTTCTTTCTTTTTCAGATGTTTCATCATGACTGTAAGGGAATACAACAGATTTCTATGTGTTGATTTTGAATCCTGCAACTTTACTGAATTTATTGATCAGTTCCAATAGTTATCTTGGTTTGCTCTTTGAGATTTTCTATATATAAAATCCTATCAACAAATAGCACCAATTTTACAGCTTTCTTTCTGATTTAGCTGCCTTTTATTTCTTTGTTCTTGCCTGACTGCTCTAGCCAGGACTTGAGGTACTATATTGAATAGGAGTAGAGAGAGTGGGCACCCTTGTCTTGTTCCTGATCCTAGAGGAAAAGATTTCAATTTTTCTCCATTGAGTGTGAGGTTAGCTATTGATTTGTTGCAAAGGGCCTTTATTTTGTTGAGCTATGTTCCTTTTAAATCCAATCTGCGAAGGGTTTT
The DNA here is from genome assembly GCF_054177405.1 of Leptonychotes weddellii. Classification (NCBI taxonomy): domain Eukaryota; kingdom Metazoa; phylum Chordata; class Mammalia; order Carnivora; family Phocidae; genus Leptonychotes; species Leptonychotes weddellii. Next base: position 2,701 of record NW_027744180.1, on the reverse strand, counting down.
CATCATGAAACGATGTTGCATTTTTTCAGATGCTTTTATTGTGTCTATTGAGATGATCATGTGATTTTTATCTTTCATTTTATTAGGGTGATGTGTTATATTTATTGATTTGCATATGTTGGACCATCCTTGCATCCCAGGGATAAATCTCACTTTTCATGGTATATAATCATATGAATGTGTTCTTGAATTCAGCTTGCTAATATTTTAATGTGAATGTTTTCATCTATATTCATCAGGGACATTGGTCTATAGTTTTCTTGTGGTTGTTGTCTCTGGTTTTGGTATCATGGTAATGCTGGCCTTATAGAATGAGTCTGAAAGTGTTCCCTCCTCCTCATTATTTTGAAGAGGTTGAGGAGGATTGTTGTTAATTTTTCTTAAAATGTTTGGTAGAATTCACCAGTGAAGCTATCAATTCCTAAGGATTTCTGTGTTGGGAGGTTTTTGATTACTGATTCAATCCCATTACTCATTATTGGTCTGTTCAGACTTTCTGTTTCTTCCTGATTTAGTCTTGGTGGGTTGTGTGTTTCTAGAAATGTATCCATCTCTTCTAGGTTATGTAAGTTCATGGCCTGTAATTGTTCATAGGGTCCTTTATGATCTGATATATTTCTGTAGTATCATTTGTAATGTCTCTTTCATTTTAAATTTTATTCGAGTCTCTTCTTTTTTTCTTAGTGTAAAGGTTTGTCAATGAGGTTTATCCTTTTTTCCTCTCATTTGCTAACTTTGGGGTTAATTTGTTATTTTCCTAAAAGTTCCTTGAAGTATAAATTAGATTATTTGAAATCTTTCTGATTTCTTAATATGTACATTTGTTGCTATAAACTTTCTCTCAGAGCCGCTTCAATCCATCCATTCCACAAATTTGATATGTTGTAGTTTCATTTTCATTTGTTTTGAGAAAATTGATTTCTTTTTTGATTTCTTCTTTGACCCAGTGGTTGTTTAGAATTACTTAATTTCCACATATTTATAGATCTTCTCACTTTCCCCTTGTTGATTTCTAATTTCATACCATCCTCATCAGAAAAGATGGTATAATTTCTTCTTAAATTTTCTGTTTGTTTTATGTCCTCTCATATGATCTGTCCTGGAGAAGGTCCTGTGTGCACTTGAGAAGCATGTGTATTCTGCTGCTGGTGGATGGAATGTTCTGTAATGTCTGTTCAAAGTCCATTTGTTCTAGAGTAGAGTTCGATTGCAACATTGTCTTGCTGATTTTCTATCTGGACAGTTCATCAACTGTGAATAGTGGAGTAGTGAAGCCACCTATTGTTATTGAACTATTCTTTAAGATCTGTTAGTTTTTGCTGAATATATTCCAGTACTTGGGTGTTGGGAGTGTATATTTACAATTATTATATCCTCTTAATGCATTGACCCCTTTATCATTATATAATGATCTTTGTCTCATTTCCATTTCTGGCTTGAAGTCAATTTTGTCTGATGTAAGTATGGTTAGTCCCACTTTGTTTTGGTTTTCACTTGCTTGGATGCTTGGAATATTATCTTCTATCCCTTCACCTTGAGACTGTGTGTATCTTCTGAGCTGATGAGTCTACCTTAGGCAGCATATACTTGGGTCTTGTTTTTTTGTTTTTGATTTTTAGAGAGAGAGTGTGCATGTGCACAAGCAAGGGGGAGGGAGGGAAGGGTAGAGGGAGAGGGAAGGGGAGAATCTTGAGTAGGCTCCATGCCCAGCATGGGGCTCCATCTCACGACCCTGAGATCATGACCTGAGCCCAAATCAAGAGTCCGATGCTTAACCATCTGAACCACCCAGGCACCCCTTGTTTTTCTGTTTGTTTTTAATCCATCCAGCCACTCTGTGCCTTTTTATTGGTGAGGAGTCCATTTACGTTTAGAGTGATTATTGATATTTAAGCACTTACTGCTGCCATTTTATCTTTTGCCTTCTGGTTGTTTTGTCTCTCCATTGTTCTTTTTAACTTTTGTTTCTCTCTACTTTTGCCAGTTGGTGGTTTTCCATGGTGATTTGCTCCTTCTCCCCTTTTAATATTTTGTGTCTCTGCCCTTGATTTTTGTCATGTGGTGAGCATGAGTTTAGCAAAATGTCTCCTAGATAAACTTGTCCTTTCTCTGCTGATAGCAACTTTACCTTCATTCACCTATAAAGTTTCCATCCTTTTATAACTTGCCTTTTATATTTCTGATGTCACAAATGATCTCTTTTTTGCTATGAATTTGTTACCAAATTGTAGTATAGTTTTAATGCCTTTCCTTTAACATTTATACTACAATTAAGTATGTAACACTATTCTGAAATAGAGTTACAGTTCTCTAATTCTGAATGTCTGTTTATCATCTTAATCAGAATTTTGTGTGCTTTCATTTTTTCGTTTCAATTTTAAGAGCTCCTTTCAACAAGGCAGGTCTGGTGGTGAACTCCCTCAGCTGCTGTTTGTCTTGGAAAGCCTTTATCTCTCCTTCATATTGGAAGGATAGCTTTTCTGGATAGAATATTCTTGGCTGGTGGTTTTTATCTGTCAGTACTTTGGATATATCATCCCACTCTTCTGGTCTGTAGTTTCTCCCGGGAAATCTGCTGATACCCTGATGGGTATAGGTCACATCCTTTCCCCCCGGTTGCCTTTAAAATTCCTTACCATTGATTCTTTTTTTTTTTTTTTTTATTCTTATGTTAATCCCCATACATTACATCATTAGTTCT
>NW_027744179.1:0-306 GCF_054177405.1 Leptonychotes weddellii | reverse complement strand
GCTGATGCCGGGTTCTCTCCCTCTAGATTTTAATGCACCCAGGCCTCAGTAAAAGGGCAGAAGGTGCCACTCTGTTTCTTATGGCTTCTAATCAAAGCAGTGGTGTCCGGTTCCTCGAATTTCACCTTTTTTGGGCTGCTCTCCATTTTCCTCTACTTTTCACATAAACAAGGCCTTCAGGGGGATGGGGGTGGGTGGCGTGTGAGCTGTGGCCCCTTGGACACTTTAGTCCAAGGAGTTTAATGGAGGTTTCTGAAGTTTGTAAAGCAAAGTGAGAAACAACAGCTGCTCATCCCCTCCGAGCCT
>NW_027744178.1:0-306 GCF_054177405.1 Leptonychotes weddellii | reverse complement strand
TTTTCTATAAGTGCCCAGGGCTTCAAATAAATCCGATTATATCTGATGGAATATAGGTAGTTCTTCTAATGAAAAGCAGGCAGGGGAACTAATGGAAATCAGGAAGCCATTCTAAAAGAAATGAATTGGTTTTGTTTCCTTTGGATTTGAATTTCAGTAAGTAGAGGTAGTATTGGAAAACCACCTTGATCTCTATAAGACTGCTTCCCACTGTAAAGCAATAACCAGCCCCCACCATTCATGCCACCCCTCCCCCATTCACCTGCCAGGATCTCTCTCAATATCCAATGCACCTCTGAAATGTTA
>NW_027744177.1:0-306 GCF_054177405.1 Leptonychotes weddellii | reverse complement strand
ATGCGGGGCTTGGAGTCTTAGCTTTAATCTTAATTCCTCTTGTGTGACTTTATGCAAGTTACCGAAATCTCTTCTTCCTTCTCTGAACAGCATCCTGAGTCCCCCGGGCTCTGGCTGTGTTCATACAGCCCCCCCACAGTCTCATCCAGAGGCAAAGTGGATAAATCAGGCTTTCTCAAACAAATGCCATACCAAAAAGCCTCCAGAAAATCATACATTCAAAAATGAAAACCCTTCTGGATATTAAGTTTTTAACATCCATATTGAGTAGAATACTCTCTACAAAACACAAACATTACTTTCATT
>NW_027744176.1:0-306 GCF_054177405.1 Leptonychotes weddellii | reverse complement strand
TATTTGGGTCCTGTGCTTGTTTCATGGATGTAATATGTTTTCTTACCGCTATGAGAGTCTTTTACCGGTGTGGTTGTCAATGTTGGAGTCTCCGTTTGTTCTCTATATACTTTTCTTTCCTTAGTTCCTTATTTGTCTCTTGTCTTCACAACGGAAGCATTCCTCAAATGTCTGGTGATCTTTTACTGACATTGAACACTGAGGCTCTCAAAAGCCTTTGGCCATCCCGTGAGGCTGGCAGTGGCTCTGATGAAGGGTGACAGAGCAGTGTGTCAGCTTGGGTCTGGTAGGAAACACATGCTGCCC
>NW_027744175.1:0-306 GCF_054177405.1 Leptonychotes weddellii | reverse complement strand
ACTAATGATGTAATGTATGGTGATTAACATAACATAATAAAAAAATAGAGAAAAAAAAGATGAGGCCGTTGGGAGGTGATTAAGTCATGAGGGCAAAGTCCTCATGGATGGGTTAGTGCTCTTATAAAAATGATCGCTGGCCCCTTCCATCATGTGAAGAACCAGTGAGAAGGTGCCGACTATGGACCAGGAAGAGTGTCCTCACCAAAATGTGACCATGCCAGGACCTTGATCTTGGACTTCCCAGACTCCAGATCTGTGAGCCATAACTTTCTCTTGTTTGTAAGACACCCAGTCTGTGGTATT
>NW_027744174.1:0-306 GCF_054177405.1 Leptonychotes weddellii | reverse complement strand
TAAAAAAAAATGTCATAACAACAGCAATAAAAATAATCCCCTATCCTTTCTTTCACTATCCCAAATAAGATTCAGGTTACCACCATCTCAACCAGAATATAGGACAGTGCTATCTTCTTATAGTCACCCCCCTCCTCCCATCTTTACCTCTAACAATCACTGATCTATTCTCCATCACTACAGTTTTGTCTTTTCAAAAATGCTATATTAGGGCACCTGAGTGGCTCAGATGGTTAAGCGTCTGCCTTCGGCTCAGGTCGTGATCCCAGGGTCCTGGGGTCGAGTCCCGCATCGGGCTCCCTGCTC
>NW_027744173.1:0-306 GCF_054177405.1 Leptonychotes weddellii | reverse complement strand
CAACCACTCTACTAGACCCTATCAGTGCATTCTAAACAAGATAAGCGAGGACCCCAACCTCATAAAGGTAACAGTCTAAAATACAAGTAAACACATGAAGAATTACAGATTTTGACACAATCTATGAAGGAAATCAACAGATGCTGGAATAGAGAACAACACAGGGCAGAAGGAATCTAATCACGGATAGGATAGTCAGGCAAGTCCTCTCTGGAAAGGTGACATTTAAGCTGACTCCTGAAAAAGAAGAAATTTGCCATGCAGGTTGCTGAGGAAACACCACTGTAGTTAGAGGATACAGCCAGT
>NW_027744172.1:0-306 GCF_054177405.1 Leptonychotes weddellii | reverse complement strand
TTCTGAGTAAACTTTTCTTTGAGTATTCTTAAAAAAGCTTTAAAAAAAAAAAATTCCAAAGTTCACTGTATCTGTTTTCTTTTTTCTCCTTTCTTTCTTTCTTTCTTTCTTTCTTTCTTTCTTTCTTTCTTTCTTTCTTTCTTTCTTTCTTTTCTTTCTTTCTTTCTTTCTTTCTTTCTTTCTTTCTTTCTTTCTTTCTTCTCTCTCTCTCTTTCTTTCTTTCTTTTTTTCTATTGAGAGAATATGTGAGTGGGAGGTTGGGGGTGGGGAGGGGCAGAGGGAGAAAGAGAATCTTATTCAGGCTCT
>NW_027744171.1:0-306 GCF_054177405.1 Leptonychotes weddellii | reverse complement strand
AGGTTTCTTACAATTATATATGCCATTAGCTGTAGGGTTTTCTAGATGATCTTTATGAAATTGAGGAAATTCACCCTCCTGAGAGTTTCTGTTATGAATGGATTTTGGATTTTGGATGTAAATTTTTCTGTATCTATTGATATTATAGGATTTTTCCTCTTTAGCCTGTTGATGTGAGGGATTACATTAATTGATTTTCAAATGTTGAACCAGCCTTGAATAACCTAGAATAGATCCTACCTGGTCATGGTATATAATTCTTTTTATACATTATTAGTTTTGATTTGCTAATGTTTTCTTGAGGGT
>NW_027744170.1:0-306 GCF_054177405.1 Leptonychotes weddellii | reverse complement strand
GAATCTGTCCTTTGCCAAAGCACCAATTAAAGGTACAGGCCAGTTCAACATGACTTTATTACTAGCATTTTATCTTTGAAGAGGAGGCATGGGGGAGGCGCAGACCCTGAAGGCTCTGGGGCAGGCATCTCAGCTCCCTTGGACAGGACATTCGTCTACAGTTACCAGGAACCTTCCCTCAAAGGCTCCACGGGGAAGCGAAAGGACTCCTTGACTTTGTCCCTACCTCCAGGAGCTCTCAGAACAGTGGAGAGAAATGAGACAGTGGAGTGAGATTGGTCAAGGAGGATGTCCTGAAAGGGTCAG
>NW_027744169.1:0-4584 GCF_054177405.1 Leptonychotes weddellii | reverse complement strand
TGGTCACTTTTTAATAGGCCTATAAAATACCAAGTGAAAAACAGGATTTTCATTTAATTAGACACATTTCTAGGTAGACAACTCAAATAATGTATAAAATATCCTGGCATGTATATGAGATGTGAAACAAATTGCCCAGAAAGACCTATACAATTCTTGGTTTTTGAAGACTTAAACTGTTAGTTTGTATTTATTCAGAATGGGCAGAGAACAAAACAATTCTCAACAAATAGCTTATAGATGTCTAAGTTGCCAAGTTTCAGTTACAAAATGATGCTATGGAAAGGACATCAGCACCCCCAAAAAAACAGACGCCATCAGGATAAGCACTCTCAAGCCTTGGGCGCTGTGAAGGCTGCAAAGCTCCGATTAAATCAAACATCCCTTTTTTTTAGCCAACAGCGCCCTCTGATGCTACAAGAAGGAATACTATTGCTGTTGTTAACATTTGGATGTTAAACTTTGTTACTGCTTTGACCTTTTCTAGGCAACTGCTCAGGAGGCAGGACAGGGAAGAAGTAAAGGGGCGGGCCCCCTGGGAAGAGGCCCTCGATGGGGATGGACAGAGGGTAGGAGCGTTAGCAGGTGACCTAGTGAATGACGTGCGGGTAAATCATGGAGCGTCTTGAAATCCCAGCAGTTTAACAGCACTGACTACCCTGAGCAGGGAAGTGTTGTGGGGGGGAAGTTATTTAGGAAGCCGTCTAAAATCAGTGATTTTACAGCTTTCTGACCTGCTAAAAAGATTGAGCTGCCTCCCCAGAACAGCAACTAGGGACACTGGAGGCCCTCCTTGTCAAATCCTCCTCCCTGCAGTCGTCTGTGACCTTGGGCACGTCACCTTGTCCCAGCTTGGTTCCTGCCTTTGTAAAGTTCATAAAGGAGCACCTCCTCGGGGCTCCTGCTCTTCGGTGCACTTGCAAGAAGCAGCCGGTGGGGCAGCTGCAGGAGGCCGTGGGGGAGGTTCAGGATCGGGAAGGGAGCAGTGGCCTGCGCACAGGGGGAGGCTGGGTTGCGAGGGGCACACGCCCCTCCTGGCATCACTGGGCCTGTCCCAGATCTTCAGGGCTTGGGAAACGTTTGCTGAGGACAGGGGGAAAGAATGGTTTGACGAATGGAGCCATCGTGGAGCAAGCTGCAAATTCCCTGGCCTGGCCAGCACTGCTCCTGTTCACAGTGGGATTTGATGGTTGCTTCCTCCAAGTCACCTTGCGATCCACCTGCAGCGAGTGGATGTTGTCGCCGGGGGTCTTGAAGTCAGTCCTATGTTCCCACCTTGGTCTTCGTTCTTCTCACATCATAATGGATTCCTGTGTTTACCAGTCTTTCATTCCAGAACTCAGGGGTCGAATGCAGTAGCCGCTGACGACATGTGGTTCTTGAGCATTGCACTGTAGCTCATCTGAACCGAGATGCACCATTAATGTAAGTTACACACTAAATTTCAAAGACAGTGTTTTTTAATATAAAATATTTCATTAATAATTTTTATGTTGAGTTCATATTTACATGATAATTGGGATATCTGCTTAGGTTACATAAAATATATTACTAAAATAAATTCCACCCATTTCTTTAAATATTTTAATGTCACCATTAAAACATTAAAATTACATTGGAGACTCACATTATACTTCTATTGGGCAGTGCCCCTCCAGACTTTGAGTGTCCTGAGGGCAGGGATTGTCCCTCTCATTCTTGATTCCCTAGAGCTCCTACCCTTTACATAAAGCCTTTGTCCTAGCTCTCTTTATCATCCCAGTGATCCATCAGTAATAGAGTTTGAGTAGTTTCCCCCCACAGCCTGTCATGGCTAATACTGTCTCTGCTGTCCCCTAAATTCAAGGCTTGCTGCTTCTTGCCTTATCTCAGAAATCTTTGCTAGCATATGACCTATCAATGACCTACAGAAACACAGAATCACAGACTTAGAGAATGAATGTAATACTTTCTCCTTCAATATTGTATTCTCTTTATATTTCATGCTTCTATCAGTGAGATTGCAAATCCTTCCATCCCTCTATAGTTAATTTTATTACTGTTTAGATGAAACAAGATATATACCAGCAATGAATAATCTCAATTTGGTACAGACAGCCATGCTTATAGTTTAGCTTAGATTATAGCTCAGATTTAAAACACAAGAGTTAAACATAGACTAACCATTTCCAAGTCTCCTGCATATGAGTTCAATTTTTCTGGAAGGCCGGGGGGCTGGAGGGGGGGGCAGGCAGTTTTAATGATAATGTTTCCAACTGATGACTATTTAGTCTAAAAAATAAAGCCAGAGTAAAATTCCTGGGAACCCAAGTATTGGTCAATCATGAAATAGAAACCCCATGACTCTTATTATAAATATGCTCCACTTTCTCTTTTTTCTCTACTTGGATTTACTCAGGCTGGTTGCAAAACTTCCATCACCTGGAAGTCTTCCTAACATTTATTGCAGATTACGAGCTCTCTGGGATTCCACCATAAAACAGAATCTCAAACCACCCCTTATCTACCTCCTGCTGAAATCCCAAATTAGAGAAAACTCACTTATAGAGGATTATTTGAAGGTTATAGAATCTATCCACTCCCCTAAGAATTCCATACATTCCAGTTTGAATTGTCAGAACCTTGGAAGTCTAAATACACACATGAATCTTTTTAACTTAGGTTCCCATAGCAATACCTTCAAGAGGTGCATTTTTATACCCTACCCTTGACATTTATAAAAGATCATTTCAAGGGGTGAAAAAAGCACATAAAATTCATAGCTGTATTGCTGTAAAAATGTTAAGGTTATGGTTTGCTAGATATGTGTTCTCAGTGTCCCCTATAAATCCCAAGAGAGGAATTCTTTTAAATTTCAGCTTGAAGGAAAGCTCATCATGACCGGTATTTTCCTTTCAAATAAGAAATACTATGTAACTCACTGTTTCCAAGTTGAGTAGTTAAAAATCTGCTCACAAAGAATACCCTGGGTTCAAAGACAGGAGATTTATCAAACATGTAAGAAACAAATAAAACCTTTCAGGTAATAGAAAGAGAAGATTCCCTAACTAGCTTCTAAGACTAAAATAAACACTCCAGATAAAGGGGGACAAGGACACAAACCACAAGCAATTTCTCTCTTGTAGGTGCAACAAAACAGCAAAATAAAACCATCACTGAATTAAAAGGCCTAATACATGAGCTCAAGCTTCACGATTAAAGTATCTGTTAAGGTAATTCATCAAATTAATGATTTGTTAAAGGAGAAAACCATCTGGTCACCTCAAAAGATTTGAGGAAAATAATAAAGTTTAAAAAGATTCATAATTTAAAAAATAAACTCCTGGAAAGCTAAAATTGGAGAGAAACTTTGTTATCCTGATAAAGAGAGAATACCAAAAATCCTCAATGTTGAAATAGCAAAAATATCACTTTAAAATCTGGAGGAAGACAAGGGGAGCTTTCTTTGCTTTCTTTGCTTTCTCTGCTTTCTTTGCTACTATTCAACATTTTACTGGTGAACCTAGCCAATTAAATAAAATAAGAAAAAAAAATAAGATGTATAAATATTAGAAAGTTAATGAGAAACTGATTATTTTTAATTTATGTAATTTTTGTGAAAATCCAAGATAATCCACTAAAAAGCTCTTGGGACTAAAAAGATAATTTAGTATCATTACTAGATAATAAGATAAAAATGTAAATGGTGATAGTTTTCCCATATGCCAAGAACTAAAGGAGAATTGTAATGGATTAGAAGATCCTTTTTCAATAGCACCAAAAAACTTTTAAAATACGTAAGATTAAACAAGAAACGTACAAGTATGCCTGGATGGCTCAGTTGGTTAAGCATCTGCCTTTGGCTCAGGTCATGATCCCAGGGTCCTGGGATCGAGCCCCATGTTGGGTTCCCTGATCAACGGGGAGTCTTCTTCTCTCTCTCTCCTGCCCCCACTCGTTCTCTTCCTCTCCCAATCATCTGTCTCTCAAATAAATAAATAAAATCTTTTTAAAAATAAGAAATGTACAAAACTGCATGAAGGAAACTATACAATTTCTTGAAGGTCCCTTAAACAGCCTGAGTAAATGGAGAAATGTACCATGTTCCTAGAAAGATACAGTATTGTAAAAAATGTTCATCCTATCAAAATAAATTATCAATAAATATTCCTTTTAATGAAATTCCAAAGCAATTCATTTTTATGGAACTTGATAAATTTATTCTAAAAATCATTTGGAAGAGAAAAAAATGCAAATTTTTAAAAAATTAAAAAGAACTCAAACACAATATAAACCCATGATAATTGAATGTATGTGTTTACATTTAAAAAGACAAGTAGACCCATGGAATAAAAAAGAGAATTCTGAAAGAGACATATTTATATGTCAGAATTTATAACATGATAAGGTGGCCTTTCAAATCAGTGGGGAAGAAATGGGATAGAAATAGGATCTCTCTCTTGCCATTTGCAACGACGTGGATGGAACTGGAGGGTATTATGTTGAGTGAAATAAGTCAAACAGAGAAAGACATGTATCATATGATTTCACTGATATGAGGAATTCTTAATCACAGGAAACAAACTGAGGGTTGCTGGAGTGGGG
>NW_027744168.1:0-306 GCF_054177405.1 Leptonychotes weddellii | reverse complement strand
GCACTCCCTTTTGGTCCGTCAGATAAAGGAAAAAGAAAGTCTCCACGGAGTGCTTCTCCATCTTCAACAGCCTTTTTTTTTTTTTTTAATTGTGTTTATTTGTCAGAGAGAGAGAGAGAGAGAGCACAAGCAGGGGGAGCGGCAGAGGGAGAAGCAGACTCCCAGCTGAGCAAGGAGCCCGATGCGGGGCTCGATCCCAGGACCCCGGATCATGACTGGAGCCAAAGGCAGGCGCTTAACCGACTGAGCCAGGCGTCCCTTTAACAGCCCTTTAAACATTTGCTGATCTCCCCCCCTTTTTTTTTT
>NW_027744167.1:0-306 GCF_054177405.1 Leptonychotes weddellii | reverse complement strand
TCAGGGGCTCAGCAAACGAAAACACTTCTGTATGTCCCATTTGCCCCTCAACCCACTTTCCCTCTAAGTGACTTCTCCAAGTCACTTTTTAAATGTTCAGGGCTCTTTCTTTTGGTTGCAAGTGGTAGAAATACAATTCAAACCAACTTAGGGAAGGAAGGAAGAGAGGAAAAAAGGAAGGGAGGAGGGAGGACAAAAGAAAGGTTGAGAAAGGGGATTTTATTGGCTCATACGTTGGAATGGGACAAATTTTCCCACGTGGCTGGGTGGCGCTCACACTGCTTCGTCTTAGACCTGTCACCCATC
>NW_027744166.1:0-306 GCF_054177405.1 Leptonychotes weddellii | reverse complement strand
TAGAGTCATTGACGTAGTTGGTTGATTTATTCTAATAAATTTTTACAGGGCATTTTAATATGTTACTTATTCTAAAATATCTATTACTGGAGAGGGGGAAAGATAGCGGAGTAGTAGGGGACTCTATTCAACCGGTCCCTGGAATTGAGCTAATATATACCATACCACTCTGAATACGCATGATATCAGCCTGAGATGTGGGGAAGATAGATCTGGATCTCTACAAACAGAATATCGCAGGTGGTTAGTTTCAAGGTATAAAACCGGGAGCCGTGATTCTGCGGGCAGATATCAGAGGATAAATGG
>NW_027744165.1:0-306 GCF_054177405.1 Leptonychotes weddellii | reverse complement strand
ATGTCTGCGTGTGCAAGGGTCTGGGAATACGCCTGCTCTCTGCTGCTCCAGTCACTGAGCTGTCCTGTCCTAAGGGAGGGTCCTGTTCTTTTTTTTTTTTTTTTAAGTCATCTCTGCACCCAACATGGGGCTTGAACTCACAACCCTGAGATCAGGAGTCGCACACTCTACCGACTGAGGCAGCTGGGCACCCCAGGAGTGTTCCGTTTTTGAACTGGCATCTGTCCCCTGGGGAAGAGGCGTCTTCTCAGCCCAGAAACTAGAATTGAGCTAGTGAGCCTGAGATTACTGGGCCATGGCTCAGCT
>NW_027744164.1:0-306 GCF_054177405.1 Leptonychotes weddellii | reverse complement strand
CCCCTACTGCTTCTTTATTAGTGTATAGAAATGCAGCAGATTTCTGTATTTTGATTTTGTATTTCTGTGGTGTTGGTTATTATTTCTACCCTTTCATTTGTAGTTTTATTTATTTGAGTCCTTTCTCTTTGTTTTTTGATGAGTCTGGTTAGAGGTTTTTGAAGTATTTTTATCTTTTCAATGAACTAGCTTCTTCATTTATCTTTTCTACTGTTTTGTTTTTTTTTTTTTTAGTTTCTATATCATTTATTTGTGCTGTAATCTTTATTATTTCCTTCATTCTGCTGGTTTTAGTTTTTTTTTTTT
>NW_027744163.1:0-306 GCF_054177405.1 Leptonychotes weddellii | reverse complement strand
GTCATTGAAAAGGTTTTTATACCACTGGAATTCAAAGGAATGACTTCCATGGCATGCAAGAACTTTTCTCCATATGTGACCTTAATTCTTGCCATTTACAGTCTCAAATTTCACTCCCCTATAATTGTGACATATTTGCACTTCTTCAAACATTTCATTATACTATGCTTTCCTCAGTGCTCTGTGTCTCTCTTCCCTCTGACTAGAGTACTTGGTCTATCCCTAATTCCCCTTCCCTTGTTTCTTACATCTCCTTTCTTATCTTTCAACACCCAGCTCAGTCTCCATCCTTTGTGTGACCACGTG
>NW_027744162.1:0-306 GCF_054177405.1 Leptonychotes weddellii | reverse complement strand
GCCCTTTTGACACGCACTGCACACTGGTCCGTTGACGGCCAGCTCTGAAGCAAGCGTGGCATTGGGACGCAGAGGCAAGAGCCAGCCAGCCGGCCGTTCCTTGTCGTTGCCCTGGCCGCCCTGGTGGCGTGTTGGGGAAGGTGTGGCCCAGAACGCGAAGTGTGCAAACTCAGACGCCTCGGCGGGGCGGGGCGGGGGCACTCGGCCTCAACTTGGGTGGGGGAGCACTGGGGCCCGGCCTCCGCCAGACGCCAGAGGCGGGGAAGCCCCTGCAGATGGCGATGCAGCTGCCCTGTGTGTGTCAGG
>NW_027744161.1:0-306 GCF_054177405.1 Leptonychotes weddellii | reverse complement strand
TACTGGATTGTCTGTGGGTGAAATTATATGTATCTAGGAGTTGTGTTAAATGCTGGAGGCACCCCCAGCAAAAGTGGAGAGTTTAATGAAACAAGATAGACAAAATATTAGTAATTGCTAAAACTTGTCTCATGGAGGTTCATTGTAATATTCTCTCTACTTTGGGGTATGTTTGAAATTTTCTAAAATGAAAAGTTTAAACACTTACCATGATAGAATATGAAAACTGTTTGTTGGACAGAAAAGAATAAGTTGAATAAATTCCTTAAGCTTTCGGATTGTAATTGTGTCCGCGCCCACATTTCT
>NW_027744160.1:0-306 GCF_054177405.1 Leptonychotes weddellii | reverse complement strand
TTTTTTTTTTTTTTAAAGATTTTTTATTTATTTGAGAGAGAGAATGAGAGAGAGAGAGAGCATGAGAGGGGGGAGAGGCAGAGGGAGAAGCAGACTCCCCGCAGAGCGGGGAGCCCGATGCGGGACTCGATCCCAGGACTCCGGGATCATGACCTGAGCCGAAGGCAGACGCTTAACCGACTGAGCCACCCAGGCGCCCCCTGTATTAAATTTTTTTAAAGAGTTTACTTGAGGGGTGCCTGGGTGGCACAGTCGGCTGAGCATCTGACTCCTAGTTTTGGCTCAGGTTGTGATCTCAAGGTCATG
>NW_027744159.1:0-306 GCF_054177405.1 Leptonychotes weddellii | reverse complement strand
GTGGCCCACACACCCTGGAGAGGTGATGAGAGTACACTATGGTCAGATCCTGACGCCTGCAGGGCACATTGCCCACCCCAGACAATGCGGCCACCCTGCTGGGGCCTGGCAGTGGTGTGGCTAATGTGGTATTACACGGTTCCCACGGCAGGACCCGGACCCTATCTGTATACAGTAATAGTCACGGACCGGATCCACCCCCTCCTCAACTGATACCCCTGGTGTTGGCAATTGAAAACTATCAAAAGTAAAAACCAAGACGCTGCAGCCTGAGGTTATTAGATAGATGTCCTGGGATGATATTTG
>NW_027744158.1:0-4584 GCF_054177405.1 Leptonychotes weddellii | reverse complement strand
AGTAGGCTAGGTTAGGAAGGTTGGCAAGTCATTTTGGTTTTCCACCAAATATAGAGCAAAGCCAGACTCTTTTCCTCCGTAAACTCACCTACTCCTCTAGTCTGCTAGCTAGTCTCTGTGCTAGCTCCCTTCTGGAAGCTGACCAACTTGGCTAGTTCCCTGCACCTCAAGCATATTTCCACCTCAGAGCCTCTACACTTGCTGGTCTCTCTGCCTGAAGCAGTGTTCACTCAGAGACATACATGGTTTGTCCCTCAGTTTAGGCAGGATCCCTCAAACGCCACTCCTGTTAAACAGCTGACTCCAAATATAACACATAAAATATGGAAAAAAGTAATTATAGATCCTGACCAGATTATCTAGAACAGTCAATTCCCATCTACCTACCACATTATTCATGGAACTTAGAACACAGACCTTTGCCATAAGATTCAATGAGTCAATACATGTAAAGTGCTAAGAACAGCACTTGGCACCCAGTCATTTCTATGTAAGTGTCTGTTGAATGAATAGTCAGTCTACCACATTTTGCAGAGAGTAAGGAAATGAGTCTTAGAAGTAAAGTTCTGCATACCTGGTTGGATGGGATTCTCAATTTTCTATTATGTAACTCAAGGCTCAATGTGAATTATGGTAGTTAACTGACTCTTTTCTTCAGTCTTCTGCTGCCCAATGGACATTTTTAATTTAACTTAATTTTTAGTGTATGTTTTAACTAAGACAAGTGGCTAGGAATCTGATGCAGAAGGCACTTCTGGCTTTACCAAACTAAATATTGAAGAACAAATGGCCAAATTCGAGGTCTAACGTTAACTTTTTATATGCAAAGAGCAAAAGTTTGCTGAAATTCCTACAGTTGCTAATAAGCAAGATCAATAACTTTTTTCAGTGTTTTCTTAAAAAAGTTCTCAATGCCAAAGCAGTGAACTTACCCTCCAGAGGTTTGGGCTATAGCCCAAATAGACCAACTATAATTACAAAACTTCCCTGAATGCTCATGTTTTATCTCAAGAAGTTATAAAAAGTTTGCATTCAACTTCACACTGTTTCTATGTGGTTATTGTTCACATGAGAAACTTTTAGTGTACTGAGTCATTATAACTTTGAGTTGATTTCTTTATTGCAGCCTAGTTTACCATAGCAATAGAGAAAGTAGTATCAGGAGTGTGCCATAACATAAATCCTAAATATGTTTCATTTTACGTGTTTTTTTATACATAAATAGTACCCTAAGTTACTTACCCCTGAGTAAGATGGACATCCGAGAGCATGCTCCAGTTTGGTCTACTGACTGGTAAGGTCGTCTGTCATGTGATATACGCTCAGGTGACCGACTTCCCACTTTGAGCAGCATGGACCTAAGTTTTATTTCACTTCTGTTATTGTAGAGATGGCTTTACTTCCATATCTTTGGCTGTTAGATCAGTATAACAGTTGAAATGCTTTTGAAATATACTTCATGTAACATAATCTACTTTCTTGGCAATGAAAACGTATTTTTTCTTGTAAACTTCTAATATATTGGCATTGAAAAAGAGAAAGAATGCCAATTTGAGGTAATATTGCAATTAGTAGTGGTATTTTCTAGCACACCTCACATTGAATTTAATTGATAAGGTTTGTCATTAATATATATGTACATATTTGACGATTTTTATGTCCTTTGTTTCTAAGGAGCACATAATTGACCTGTTTTATTTTGTGATTATAGAACTTACTTCCAGGAAGAGAATGCAAGGGCTTTCATCTGTGTGCTTCATGTGGGCAGTTATTTGTGATGATGGGCTGGGACTGACTTTATGAAGTCCATGTTAGTATTGTTTCTTATGCCAGTGATTCTGTTTTTAATAAAATAAGAAAGTGTGTTCTGTTCCCAAGTGCCAAGATAGGTGGTTGTTTGAGCTCTGATAATCTAATGAATGAGACAGCAATGGCCTTATGCCAATTGGGAGTTAAATACAAAAAGATGAAGCGAGTTTAGTTTTTCTACCTTGTAATGAAATTAATACATTCTCCACCTGTGTTCATTTTCCTAAAGAAGGAAATGACAAGGGGTTTGGGCTGAGAATTCTATTGTTAATTCTGTTCTTTCTTTTAGCTACACTGTGCTCATTTGGAAAATGAAATGGATTATTTGCTTCACAGAGGATTTTCTTTCTTAATAAGAATCTATGTGTATTGTATTGGGTAATAAAAAAGAGCTCTAGGTACAGCTCAATACTAATAATTTTTTTCTTACTTGGAACCTCTATCTACCTCCATAAATCTTTTGAGAGGGTTAGAAAACAAAAGACATCGAGGGAGGAAAGATGATACTAATCAGCTTTCTTTATCTTGCCTACCTTCTTAACTAAAAAGAATCTTTTTTTCCCAAAAGGCTATGATTTTGGTAAGATTATATTTACTGTAGGAGTAAAGGAAGGAAGGAAGGAGGGAGGAAAGGTAGGAGAAAGGCAGGAATATAGGAAGAGGTGGAGGGGAGAGAGAAAACATTGGTGGGAGGGCAGTGGGGAAAGGAGAGGCAAACCTTCTTCACTGTGACCTGACTCTATTTTGTTGATGGAAGAAACAATCCCCATTTGATCTATAGGCAAAAACTACATTTCATATCCCTGAGAGCATTCACATTTAGAGAATACTTATAGCGAAGTCCTTAATGGCAAAAAGCCCAGTCGACAGTGGTTCATAGACTGTATGCAGAGTGAAACATTCCATTGGCAAGAGATTTTTGGATATCAGACATGGCTTTGTCATGGACCCATTAATTCTAAGGCTACTGGTTGGGCACTCTTACTGTGGCAAATCATTTGTGTCTGATTCCCCCAGAAAATGTGGTGTGAAGATTTTACTGTAGAGAATTTATTTCGGAGTTAGTCCCAAGAATCATCCGTAGGGCTTTGGGGAGTGAGACAGGGAAAAACAGGAGTCAGTAAAGGATATATTAACTAACTTAGCCATCCTGATAACTGGAGCTGAATCCTGATGGGGAACTCTAGCAGGCAGCATGGAAACCCTTTCCTCAGGGCTATCCCACCCAAGGGACACAGGACATGTATGTGCCAACTCCCCTTAGTCATTATTTGATGGTTGCTTGGGATGAGGGAATGACTATTGATCTTGCCTTGCATCCCACTCTTTAGCTCTTTATCTGCCTTTTGTTACCAACCACTGTTCACTTCCATCTTAAGGACAAATGTTTGGTCTTGCCTTGTATTTCTATTGCTGTTAATATAATCACTCCTCCTCTACCTTAAGGGTAAAATTTGAAGTTTTTATTGATTTGTCAATCAGCAAGATACTAGATCTTGAGTCAGAAGATGTAGGCTCCAGTCCCGGCTATTCAGTTTGCTAGCTTAGTAACCCACTTTTAACCTCAGTTTCCTTATCTGTGAGATGGGGATGGTATTTGCCCGGCTGAACTCCCAGAATACTGTAAGGACTAAAGAAGGTAATAGAGAGAAGTGTGCTCTACTAAATATTGGCCTTCTTATCCTATATTCTAGAATGTGAACTGCATGAGGGTAATGTTTGTGCTTTGGGTTTGTTTGTTTTTTTTAAGTTTTTGTTTAAATTCCAGTTTGTTAACATACAGTGTAATATTAGTTTCAGGAGTAGAATTTTGTGATTCATCACTTACATAAACACCCAGTGCTCATCACAAGTGCTGTCCTTAATACCCGTCACCTATTTAACCTATCCCCATCCACCTCCCCTCCAGGAAACCTCAGTTTGTTCTCTAGAGTTAAGACTCTATTTTATGGTTTGCCTGTCATTTTCCCCCCCATGTTTATCTATTTTGAGTTACACATCTGAGTGAAATCATATGGTATTTGTCTTTCTCTGACTGACTTATTTCGCTTAGCATAATACACTTGAGTTCTATCCACATCATTGCAAATGGCAAGGTTTCCTTTGTTTTGGTGGCTGAGTAATATTCCATTATATATATATATACCACCTCTTCTTTATCCATTCATCAGTCAATGGACATTTGGGTTCTTTCAATAATTTGGCTATTATACATAATGCTGCTATAATCATCTGGGTACATGTGTCCCTTCAAATCAGTATTTTTATATCCTTTGGGTAATTACCTAATAGTGCAATTTATGGATCATAGCATAGATTTATTTTTAACTGAGGAAACTTCATACTGTTTTCCAGTGGCTGCACCAGTTTGCATTCCCACCAACAGTGCAAGAGGGCTCCCCTTTCTCTGCATTCTCGCCAACATCTGTTGTTTCCTATGTTGTTAATTTTAGCCATTCTGACTGGTGTGGAGTGATATCTCATTGTAGTTCTGATTTGAATTTCTCTGATGATGAGTGATGTTGAACATCTTTTTATGTGTCTGTTACCCATTTGTCTTCTTTGGAAAAATGTCTATTCATGTCTTCCACCCATTTCTTTTTATTTTATTTTATTTTTTATTGTTATGTTAATCACCATACATTACATCATTAGTTTTTGATGTAGTGTTCCCTGATTCACTGAATGTGCATAACACCCAGTGCTCCATGCAGAATGTGCCCTCTTTAATACCCATCACCAGGCTAACCCATCCTCCCACCCCTCTCCCCTCTA
>NW_027744157.1:0-306 GCF_054177405.1 Leptonychotes weddellii | reverse complement strand
TATGTAACTTCTTTCAGTATGTATATTATAAATTTTAATTTATAATATGCATATTGATACAAAACATATTGATACTGATATACCCATATACATATTGAAACACATGATAAGATTATTTTCTGGCTATCATCTATCTATCTCTTAGTGACTCTCAAGCATTTTGACATGAAAATCTGCCCCAATACTTCCTTTAAAAGAACTGTGATGTTTTCATTTTAATATTATGAAAGGGACTAAGATGCTGGTTTATAATTTGAAGAGCACTAGGCAGTATATAATCTCTTTTCTAATTGTACAAAACAAAGG
>NW_027744156.1:0-306 GCF_054177405.1 Leptonychotes weddellii | reverse complement strand
GGGGGAATAAATTAAAACTCCCACAAGATATTCTGATAAAAAATGATTGACCAGAGAAAGAATTAGACTTTGTTAGTAATCAATTATTACTTTGAATCAAACTATCAATACCTTTTATGAAGTTCAGATTTAGTAGTGGAAGGAGGTAAAGCAGTTGACCAACTTGTGCATGATTAAGAATAAGTCTGTGTTAGAATATCTGGTAAGCTGAAATGTTTCTTGAAGCCATCCTAAACCTGACTGAATAATAAAATGATTAGTATTTTGATGCTTATCCTTCTGCTTTTTCTGTTTTGCAAGTGGTGT
>NW_027744155.1:0-306 GCF_054177405.1 Leptonychotes weddellii | reverse complement strand
TGGGAAGCCATTTTCCTATTAAGAGGAGAAAAGAGAATAAATAGGTTAAAAAAAACCCTGAAGTCCTGTCTCTGAAAAGTCATTTCAAGTTCCATTCAGCTCAATAGAGAATGCTGCACAATTCGACTCTGAGCTGCTGTGAAAGCTCATTAAATTGGACTTTAAATTATTGATCATCTACTTATTTGTTAAAAAAAAACCAAACACATAAAAACAGGATATTTTTGGTGCTTCAAGACAGTCTCTGAAAGTGGCTGAAATGAAATCTGCTTTCAGCTGTTTCATGAGCTTGGCCCTGCCTGGGGG
>NW_027744154.1:0-306 GCF_054177405.1 Leptonychotes weddellii | reverse complement strand
GGGCCCGCCCCGATTATCCAGAACCATCTCCTGATCTCAAAAACCTTAATGACATCTGCACAGTGCCTTTGGCCATGTGAGGTAAGCTACTCACAGGTCCCAGGAATAAGGACGTGGACAACTTTGGGGTGGTGGTGCGGGGCAGGGGGAGGTGCTGTAGTCTGTCACCGAGAGCTCAAACAGGTTTCCCCAAGTCGCACAGCTGGAGCGTAGAGGTCTGGGGGGTGCGTGTCCAGTGGTGGGGGTGGGGGCTGGCTTCCTCAAGCCACTGGCAGTGCGTGTTTGTGATCCGTGCCCATACCTGGC
>NW_027744153.1:0-306 GCF_054177405.1 Leptonychotes weddellii | reverse complement strand
TGTGTCAAGGGCAGAGTCCTACCCCTGCCGTGTAGGCCCTTTCATTTTTTTCCCCTCTAAACTCAGCCAGCAGTGCACATTTAGACTTTTGGTATTATTAGTTTAGTTTTCTAGCTCCCTAAATACAAAAAGTAATGCCATCAGGTTGTGCTAAGTGGATCGGCATTGATGGACATGGGATTTATCTTCATTCTCTTCTGTCTATATTAATTTAACCTCAATTGGGGTGTTGTTGAGGCTCAAGCTTTCTTTTGACTTCATTTCAAATATTTTTTTTCTTTTTTTAAAGGGGGGAGGGGCAGAAGG
>NW_027744152.1:0-306 GCF_054177405.1 Leptonychotes weddellii | reverse complement strand
TATTTTTTTAAAATAAAAACAATCTCACAGCATTTATTGTTCTCTGGTAATAACATAAGTGTAATCAAAACAATACAAACAAATGTTTTAGAACTACATTCTCAACAGAGGACATCTAGAAAAACAAACTACATGGCCTTCTCAAGAATTTCTCACTTCATTGATCATTTCTAGTTGGAGACACTTTATTTTTTTTTAAATTTTATTTTATTATGTTATGTTAGTCACCATACATTACATCATTAGTTTTTGATGTAGTGTTCCATGATTCATTGTTTGCATATAATACCCAGTGCTCCATTCAAT
>NW_027744151.1:0-306 GCF_054177405.1 Leptonychotes weddellii | reverse complement strand
GTTCCCTGCGAGCTTTCAGTACAGCTTTGGAGGTGGAGAGTGAAGATGGCGGCCTCCCAATGTCTGCCTTGGGGATGCCGAGAACTTGGGGCCCACTCCTCAGTGAGCCCCCAGAGAAAAGCCGTCAGTCACTCCCGTCTCCCTGGTCTCCGGCCGCACTCCGTGCTCACCCGGCCTGTGACCACGTGTTTCTATCTCTCGCACCCGACCCCGTGTGGAGTCTCCAAACCCAGCAGATCCCTGCAGTGCGCTCCCGTGCCTCTCTTCCTGGGGGAAGAAGGTGAGTCTCCCCGGATCTGCCACTTG
>NW_027744150.1:0-306 GCF_054177405.1 Leptonychotes weddellii | reverse complement strand
GGAGCTATGGCTGCCATCTTGTGACAATGTGGAAACCCAGGGCAGTCAGGGTCAGGATGGCAGAGTGGGATACTGGGAAAAGCCAGGGTTTCCTCTTTTGGAGGAAAAGCTCTCCTCCAAATGCAACCACACAGTCTCTCCAAGCACATCCCAGGACATTCTCTTCTTTAGACCATCTGCTCAAAGTAAAGCAAACCCAGTTCCTTCCCTACTCGACCCTCACCCGCACTCCTGTTCCCCTGCTCCCCAGGTCCTTCCTCCTTTTGTGACTAGTTCACATCTTTTCAGAACATAGGCTTCTCATGT
>NW_027744149.1:0-306 GCF_054177405.1 Leptonychotes weddellii | reverse complement strand
TATAATAAAATTAAAAAAAAAAAAAAGAACAATCTGATGGTTACCAGAGGGGAGGTGGGATGAGGGTGGGGGAAATAAGGGATGGAGATTAAAGAGTACACTTATCAGATGAAAAAATAAATAAAATGAAATGATAAAAAAGATAAGTCTTACATAAGGTATGAAATTAATAAAATTTAGCTTGTAAAAGCAAGGAAAGAAACACTTGATAACTATCATAGTAACAAATGATTCAGGCAACAGACCTGAGTGCATCAGTCTGCACCAAATCCCACAGCAATCATTGAGTCACCATGGTAAGCATAC
>NW_027744148.1:0-306 GCF_054177405.1 Leptonychotes weddellii | reverse complement strand
GTTTCTCTGTGTGCAGTGTGGTATCAAATGAGAATAAGCCCAAGAGCTGTTTTTCAAGTTTTGCATCAGAGCCAAAATTATGTTTGATGGGAAGGAAGGAAGGGTAAAAGGAAGGGTGGAAGGAAGGATAAAAAAGAAAGGGTGGAAGGAAAGGTGAAAAAGAAAGGGTGGAAGGAAGGGTGAAAAAGAAAGGGTGGAAAGAAGGGTGAAAAAGAAAGGGTGGAAGGAAGGGTGAAAAAGAAAGGGTGGAAGGAAGGGTAAAAAAAGAAAGGGAGGAAGGAAGGGTAAAAAAGGGAGGAAGGAAGG
>NW_027744147.1:0-4584 GCF_054177405.1 Leptonychotes weddellii | reverse complement strand
GTTTTTCTTGTAATGTTTAGAGTCTACACACAAGTCATTGTTGATGGGGTAGCGGAGTATAATTGAAAATAAAGGACAGGAAACAAAAGACACTTGAATATAAGTGCATTTCCACAAATTTCTCAACTTTGTGAGAAGTAAGCAACATCCCAAATGTCTCAATTTTTACTCTAAGAGAGTGGATTTGTGGATTGTTTTAATTTACTGGTCATGAATTTCAGACAAATGGCATAGGTCAAGTAGCATTCTATAAGATAAAAACAATGTTGTTGTTGTTTTTTCCCCACCTTTCCTCCTTTATTTAAGTTTATATCATGATATGTGTACATTTGTGTGTTTACAAAATTATAACTGAAGGTCTGGGAACATAATTGTAAATTATACTTGACATAATTAGCCTGGGGGATTAGAATAGATATTTTCCTAATTTAGGGAGTATAGGCTCAGTGCTGGGGTATTCTTACACATCTTATTAACTCATTATTTTTTTTTTCAAAGTAAAGCTAAAGAAATATGCAGGGAACCACAAAAGACCCCAAATAGCCAAAACTATCTTAAAAAAGAAAAACAAAGCTGGAGGTATCACAATTTCAGATTTCAAGTTATACTACAAAGCTATAGTAAGCAAAAAGAGTAGAAAAATGGACACAAAGATCAACAGAACAGGATAGACAGCCCAGAAACAAACCCACGATTATATGGTCAATTGTTCTTTGACAAAGCAGAAAAGTATGCAATGGGGAAAAAAACAGTCTCTTCAACAAATGGGGTTGGGAAGACTGGACAGCTACAAGCAAAAAAATGAAACTAGACCATTTTCTCACACCATACACAAAAATAAACTCAAAATGGATTAAAGACCTAAATGTGAGACTTGAAACCATAGAAATTCTAGAAGAGAGCACAGACAGTAATTTCTCTGACACCAGTCATAGCAACATTTTTCTAGGTATGTCTCCTGAGGCAAGGGAAATAAAAGAAAAAATATCTATTGGGACTAAATTAAAATAAAAAGCTTCTGCACAATCAACAAAACTAGAAGACAACCAGGGTGCCTGGGTGGCTTAGTTAGTTGAGTGACCTGTTCTTGATTTCAGCTCAGGTCATGATCTCAGCGTCATGGAATCCAGCCTCGTGTCAGGCTCTGTGCTCAGCACTCAGTTTTCTCTCTCTCTCAAATAAATAAATAATAAAGCAATATAAATAAATAAATAAATAAATAAAATCTTTTTAAAAATCTAAAAGACAACCTATGGAATGGGGGGAATTTTGCAAATGACATATCCGATAAAGGGTTAGTCTCCAAAAAATATAAAGAACTTATGCAGCTCAACAACCCAAAAAACAAATAATCCAATTAATAATGGGCAGAAGACACGAAGAGACATTTCTCCAAAGAAGACATATAGGTAGCCAACAGACACATGAAAAGACTAAATATCACTCATCATCAGGGAAATGAAAGTCAAAACTACAATGAGATATCACCTCACACCTGCCAAAATGCTTAAATTAAAAACACAAGATACAAGTTTTGGCAAAGATGTAGACAAAAAGGAACTGTCATGCACTATTGATAAGAATGCAAACTGGTGTAGACACTATGGAAAACAGTATGGAGGTTCTTCAAAAAGCTAAAAATAGAACAACCTTATGACTCAGTAATCACACTATTAGATATTTACTCAAAAATACAAAACACTAATTAAAAAGGATATATGCACCCCCATGTTTATTGCAGCATTATTTAAAATAGCCAATTTATGGAAGTGACCCAAGTGTCTTTTGATAGATGGATGGATAAAAAAGATGCAGGGTGTGTGTATGTGTGTGTGTTTATATATATATGTGTGTATATATATATGTGTGTGTGTATATATATATATATATAATGGAATATTCTTCTGCCATAAAAAAGAACAAAAATTTGCCATTTGTAACAACATGGATGGATCTAGAGACTATTATGCTAAGGGAAATAGATCAGTCAGAGAAAGACCAATACCACTTCCTTTTAACCTTCCAGAGAAGTGCCATGACTTAAGAATTGGATGACAAGATAAATTGTTGCTTAGTATCCATTGTACACTCCTTCTAACGTGTATCCCTCTAATGCAGAGACTGGGAATAAAATAACTTCCTTAGATATCTTTTTCTTCATGAATAATTAAGTTAATATTTTACTCTTTCACTACTGATTCTTATTGTAATTCCCAATTGATTCATAACCTGAAAGAGGTGGGTACTGTTTTTTGAACTTTCTCACATCCCATTATATTAAAAAAAGGAACATGGGCTGACTGTAGAAAATTGGGAAAATATAAGAAAGCAAATTGTGTTCTTTTTATTTGAGTCACTTGGCATTTTCTACTAATTGATAGAATACCTGAAAATGTTATAGACAGTTATCATTTGTCTGCAAAATATTATTTTTTAATTTTTTTAATTAACAGATAATTTGTTAATATTATTGTTAATATAACAACTTATTATTATTAACAAATAACATATTATTTGTTTCAGGGGTGCACATCTGTGATTCATCAGTCTTACACAATTCACAGCTCTCACCATAGTACTCACCCTCCCCAATGTCCATCACCCAGCCACCCCATCCCTCCCAGGACCCTCCACTCCAGCAACCCTCAGTTTGTTTCCTAAGATTAAGAGTCTCTTACGGTTTGTCTCCCTCTCTGGTTTCATCTTGTTTCATTTTTCCTTCCCTTCCCCTATGGTCCTCTGTTTTTTTCTCAAAATCCTCATATCATTGAGATCATATGATACTTATTTTTCTCTGATTGACTTATTTTGCTTGGCATAATACCCTCTAGTTCCATCCACGACGTTGCAAATGGCAAGATTTCATTTTTGATGGCTGCATAATATTCCATTATATATATATATATACCAGATCTTCTTTATCCATTCATCTGTTGATGGACTTCTAGGCTCTTTCCATAGTTTGGCTATTGTGGACATTGCTGCTATAAACATCGGGGTGCATGTGCCCCTTCAGTTCACTATATTTGTATCTTTGGGGTAAATACCCAGTAGTGCAATTGCTGGGTCATAGGGTAGCTCTAGTTTCAACTTTTTGAGGAAACTCCATACTTCTTTCCAGAGTGGCTGCACCAGCTTGCATTCCCACCAACAATGTAGGAGGGTTCCCCTTTCTCCGCAGCCTCGCCAAAATCTGTTGTTTTCTGGCTTGTTAATTTTAGGAATTCTGACTGGTGTGAGGTGGTATCTCTTTGAGGTTTTGATTTGGATTTCCATGATACCGAGTGATGTTGAGCACTTTTTCATGAGTCTGTTGGCCATTTGTATGTCTTCTTTGCAGAAATGTCTGTTCATGTCTTCTGTCCATTTCTTGATTGGATTATTTGTTCTTTAGGTGTTGAGTTTGAGACATTCTTTATAGATTTTGGATACTAGCCCTTTATCTGATATGTCATTTGGAAATATCTTCTCCCATTCTGTCGGTTGTCTTTTGGTTTTGTTGACTGTTTCCTTTGTTGTGCAAAAGCTTTTTATCTTGAAGTCTCAGTAGTTCATTTTTGCCCTTGCTTCCCTTGCCTTCAGTGATGTTTCTAGGAAGATGTTGCTGCTGCTGAGGTCGAAGAGGTTACTGCCTCTGTTCTCTTCTAGGATTTTGACGGATTCCTCTCTCACATTTAGGTCTTTCATCCATTTTGAGTCTATTTTTGTGTGTGGTGTAAGGAAAAGATCCAGTTTCATTCTTCTGCATGTGGCTGTCCAATTTTCCCAACACCATTTGTTGAAGAGACTGTCTATTTTCCATTGGACATTCTTTCTTGCTTTGTCAAAGATTAGTTGACCATAGAGTTGAGCGTCCATTTCTGGGCTCTCTATTCTGTTTCATTGATCTATGTGTCTGTTTTTGTGCCAGTACCATACTGTCTTGCTGATGACAGCTTTGTAATAGAGCTTGATGTCCAGAATTGTGATGACATTGGCTTTGCTTTTCTTTTTCAACATTCCTTTGGCTATTCAGGGTCTTTTGTAGTTCCATACAAATTTTAGGATTATGTGTTCTTCTTCGAAAGAAGTCGATGGTATTTTGATAGGGATTTCATTGAAAGTGTAGATTGATCTAGGTAGCATAGATATTTTCACAATATTTCTTCTTCCAATCCATAAGCATGGAACGTTTTTCGATTTTTGTGTCTTCCTCAATTTCTTTCATGAGTATTCCATAGTTTTCTGAGTACTGATCCTTTGCTTCTTTGGTTAGATTTATTCCTAGGTATCTTATGGTTTTGGGTGCAATTGTAAATGGGATCAACTCCTTAATTTCTCTTTCTTCTGTCTTATTGTTGGTGTATAGAAATGTAACTGATTTCTGTGCATTGATTTTATATCCTTCCATTTTACTGAATTCCTGTATGAGTTCTAATAATTTTGGCATGGAGTCTTTTGGGTTTTCCACATAAAGTATCATATCATCTGCAAAGAGTGAGAGTTTGACTTCTTCTTTGCCGATTCGGATGCCTTTTATTTCTCTTTGTTGTCTGATTGCTGTGGCTAGGACTTCTAATACTATGTTGAATAGCAGTGGTGATA
>NW_027744146.1:0-306 GCF_054177405.1 Leptonychotes weddellii | reverse complement strand
CCCGGGTTCTGGGATCCCGCATCTGGCTCTCTGCTCACCAGGGAGCCTGCTTCTCTACCTACTTGTGCACTCTCTCTGTCAAATTAATTAATTAATTAATTAATTACGACACTGATCTGGGCCCCCCTCTTGAGCTTCTGATTGTAGGTCAAGAGCAGGGCCCGATAATTTGCATTTCTAACAAGTTCCCAGGTGACACACTGGCCCCGGGGTCCCCCTTGGAGAACCACTGGTTTAGAGATAACGCAAATAGTCCAGGGTCTTCTGAAGCAAGTGGCGGGACCACTGTCCCTCTATTGCACAATT
>NW_027744145.1:0-306 GCF_054177405.1 Leptonychotes weddellii | reverse complement strand
GATGGTGAGCTCATGCTGAGTGGCCTCCTCGATGTCCTGAAGCTGGCGGATTTCCCACTGCCTCACGCGCTCCATCTGTTGGAGGAAAGGTGTCTCTGAGAAGGCCCGCGTTGCAGGAGCACCTGCCACAGCTGCCCGTGGACAGCAGAGGCCCACGCGGGCTGCACGCCCCTCCCCACCCGGCCCCGCCCTCGGCTCTTGGGCACCCCTGCTTCCATGTGCCGGTCATCACAACCACACCAGGGAGCGGCAACCGCCCAGAGGGCCGAGTCTGGGTGGGCACCGGAGGGGTGGCTGAGGACCCAG
>NW_027744144.1:0-306 GCF_054177405.1 Leptonychotes weddellii | reverse complement strand
TTTTTAAATTAATTGTATTTATTTTTTATTGGAGTATAACTTACAGTGTTATACTGGTTTCAGGTATATAGGGGTACAGTAGAATGACCAAAAGGTTGTATACATGGCTCAGTGCTTATCATGTTAAGTGTGCTCTTGATTCCCTTTATCTCTTTCACCCATCCCTCCCACCCACCTCCCCTCTGGCAATCACCAGTTGGTTCTCTGTATTTAAGAGTCTTTGTCTCTTTTTTCTCTGTTTTATTTCTTATTCAAGTCTTCTTATTTAAGAAGTACATTTCATAGGACTCTACTTGCGGTACATAG
>NW_027744143.1:0-306 GCF_054177405.1 Leptonychotes weddellii | reverse complement strand
TATTATTAGGTCGGGGCGCCTGGGTGGCTCAGTTGGTTAAGTGCCTGCCTTTGGCTCAGGTCATGATCCCAGGGTCCTGGGATTGAGCCCTGCATCAGCCTCCCTGATCCATGGGAAGCCTGCTTCTCCCTCCCCCACTCCCCCTGCTGGTGTTCCCTCTCTCGCTGTCTCTCTCTGTCAAATAAATAAATAAAATCTTAAAAAAAAAAAAGTATTATTAGGTCAAATGAAAGCTTCAAATTTTATAAGGGAACATACCACTAACTAACTAGATTTGGTTTTATATGCCATTAGGTAATTTCATAT
>NW_027744142.1:0-306 GCF_054177405.1 Leptonychotes weddellii | reverse complement strand
GACTTGGAGAGATTAAATGATTCATCACAGTCACATAGGTAATAATGTCAAAGCAAGGAAACAAACTCAGGCCTTTGGGCTTTCAAATCAAAATTTCTACAATACAGTGAAAATCAATTGCTGGTTCAAGCCAAGATGTCAAGATACTCAGAAAGATGTCTATGACTCTACAGCTATTATCTATCAAAATTAATTTTTTAAAAGTAATAACCACCACAATAAAGGCAGCTTTCAAGTTCTGTACTAGGTCAGGCAAACAGAAAATATAACAACCACCCTGCAAACTACATCTTTTGATTTTTCTCT
>NW_027744141.1:0-306 GCF_054177405.1 Leptonychotes weddellii | reverse complement strand
GATGGTTGGAGGGATGGATGGAGGGAGGGAGGGATGGATAGATGGATGGAAGGAAGGGTGGATGGAATGATGGATGGATGGAAGTGTGAATGGGTGGATGGCTAGTTGGACGGATGCGTGGATGGATGGATGGCTGGGTGGGCAGATGGATGATGATGAACAGGTGGATGGATGAAAATAAAAAGTAGAAAGCGGTACCTTGTATCATCTCTAGACTGGCCTCTCTATTCCTGAGCGGCCAGCACTGAAGTGCACAGACACAGGCTGGCCTGGGGCCAGCGACTCAACCAGAGCTGCAGTGGCCTC
>NW_027744140.1:0-306 GCF_054177405.1 Leptonychotes weddellii | reverse complement strand
ATTTGAATGGCATTGAGTTTTCTGATATTAGAATGGCACAGCTATAACATCTACATTAAATTACTTTTTATTTTATATTTTAGGACACTTCCTGGGCCAAAGGTTAAAATCTGTAGCTCATGTTACCAAACAGCTTTCCAGAAATTGTTGAACCAAAAAAACAAACAAAAAACGGCCTCTGTTACCCCACTCTTCCTAATCAATATGGCTTTATTTTTTTCTTAGATTTATTTTTGTTAACTTAAAATGTAATTAATGAATATTACCATTAAATGCAATCAAAGTTGCACAATTTCCATATGTTGT
>NW_027744139.1:0-306 GCF_054177405.1 Leptonychotes weddellii | reverse complement strand
CCCACAGCGGCCCCGCCCGACACTGTAAACAGCAAGGAGCTCTGCCTTTGACCTCTCCAAGTGTCACTGCATTGTGTCCCGCCATCAAAAGAATCTTCGAATCTCACCAACATTTGGGCCCAGGTGGGAAATCTGCACTCTGGCCAGCCTTCAGCTGTTCCCCCACCGTGTGCCCCTTCATTCCTCATCCTGACTCCCCGTTTTCTTCTGTGTTCCTCCTGCAGAATCAGGATAGCCCAGTGGTTACTCCTGACATCCTGGGCACAAGTCCTCGTGCCCCTGGGGCTTGTCACTGCATCCCCGATG
>NW_027744138.1:0-306 GCF_054177405.1 Leptonychotes weddellii | reverse complement strand
GACATAGGAGTGAGAAAGCTGGAGAGATGAAGGATAGGGGCAGGGAACACACTGTCAGGTGGGAGGCCCAGGCAGGAGGAGGTAAGTGTCAGGTAGGAGGCCCTGACCTGAGGGACTCAGCTGTGACCACTCTGAATCAGGGCAAGTTTGTGCTTTAACAACTTAGAGACCCAGCAATGATGTCAAAGAGACTCCCTCAGCAGCCTGTGCTCCTGGCTCCAGGTCCTCCATGAAGGACTCTCTAACTCAGTGGTTCTAACCTTCCACAGGTATCACAAACACCAGGAAAACTTGAGAAACACAAAT
>NW_027744137.1:0-306 GCF_054177405.1 Leptonychotes weddellii | reverse complement strand
ACACGAAGAGTGAGGTGCCAGACAACTGAGTTTCTGTCGTCATGGAGCTTGGGGCCGGCTCATCGTAGAAGAGTTGTTTCCCTAAGCGTGGAAGGTCTCCAGAAAGAACCAAAAAGCTGACCTCTTGGGTTTTTATGGAGGCTTCATTGCGTAGCCAGGATTGATGAAATCATTGGCCACTGGCGGAGTCAACCTGCATCCTCTCCCCAGAGGTCAGGGATGGGGCTGAACCTTCCAACCTCTGATCACAAGGTTGGTCCTCCTGGCAGCCCGCCCCGCCCTGGGGTGGGGTCCCAAAGTCACCTT
>NW_027744136.1:0-4585 GCF_054177405.1 Leptonychotes weddellii | reverse complement strand
GGGCTCGATCCCAGGACCCTGGGATCATGACCTGAGCCGAGGGCAGACGCTTAACGACTGAGCCACCCAGGCGCCCCCATTATATGTTTTTAAGTAGCATGAAAATTAGCAATACAATCCCACACCAGTATTTTAGACCTACGTAGTCTTATCTGCTACAGATATGGGAACTGTGAAAATTCTGGGCAAGAAAGCATCTCTTAAAATGACATAAATTTGTTGAAAAATTTCGTGATAATTCCTTCCTCTTTAGTAATCTTAATCTTATTTACTTGCAGTTTAAAGACTTCATTTAACATTTCTGGCACGTATGATATATATGTCAAATCACTTTTTAACATTTTGATATTAGTAATTTTTCATTGATTGAAACAAAAGTTGCATGTTAGTATCAAAGAACAAATAAAGTATTTTAAAACAATTTTCTTTGGAATACTATCTTATTTCATATGTAGCATAAGGCAGTCAAACTCCTTTTCAGTCTCTGTAAAGATTACAAAGTAATCTTATATTTAAGGTATTAATTTGAATTCTATCAATAGCACTGATAGGATTCATTGATTTGTGGGTCTTTCACTAAGATTTTTGGTGACTGAGGTCGTCAATGAAAAATTCAATGACTCACTAACAAGGCTGTTGCTACTTTCCAGTTGTTTATCAACCCAGATTACTCACTGACCATCTGTTGCAAAAGGACATTGGAAAAGGACAAAATTTCCTGTGAAATAATTTTTAAGAATTTCACATTTTCACAACTCCAAGTATCCATTGTCTATACATATGGAAGTACATTTCCTGCTCAATGTTTTTATCCCACGAATCCTGGGATTTGTGGTCAGCAAAGTTTCATTATTATGTAGGTTACTTGCGTTCATTTGCAACAGATATTCTTCTGTTTGTAGATCACTTCATGGCCTATTTTTCAGCTCTTTGGATTTCTTGTAGATCCTTCTACATACAATTTATTGCTCAACAGAATAGAAGAAATCTTTAAAATTTCTTACTCTCATAATTAGTAACCTTTTATATGACTGGTAAAATTAATTTTCTTCCCATATTGTTTGGATTACCACAGATTGCTATAATTTATGTCATTCTATAAGAAATGGTACCTATATCTTTCAGATTAGGTTTTAAAAGAAACATTTCAGGGATGGTCTTATGAATTTCAAACTCTCCTTAAATCTCTGAAGTTTCTACCTTTGCCAACTCTGTGTCTTTATATAATATTCGCTTAATCTTGGTGGATTCATCTAAATGAATTAGAAAAAAACTATGTTGTGCATATGGACACTTTCAAATATTCAATGGAGTATTCTCAACACCTTTTCTTAATATTTCGCATTATATGTAGTATTTTTATAATAAGGGCTAGGTTTGTACATCTTTTTGAAAGCTACAGAATCACTAAGAGTGCATCAGCCACCCATGTAAATTGGTACTAGTGACTTCAGTGCAACAAGCAGAGTTGTTGAACTGGTGAACAACTCTTGATTAAGTTCCAAATAACAACTGAAACAGTAACTAGTTGCGTTCCTGCAAAATTCAGCATGAATTAAAACTCTACCAAGCACATGTTTACATGTGAAATGGAATTGGTTCTAGATTCAGATAAATACAAATAGACTTTTACCTACATAAGAAGCATGAGGTTGGAGAGTAAAACATTCAGGTTAGGAAAGAGAACGATTCTTTTTTTTTTGGTAGAAGGATTGTGTTTGGCATTTACTGGACCCCATGCAGGATCCTCCAATTCATTGTGACAACCCAAAATACACTTAACGGATTTCCAAAATGCTCCCTGCTCGGTAGACAGCTGTTACGAATATTATTGAATCAGTAAAAAGACGTAACTAATTCTTTAAAAAGCCTCCAGACCTATTTTCTCATAAATATTAGTTTCATAGATATTATATGCTGAAAATGCTTTTGATGCAGTATAAAGGCTACTTCATCCAAGGACTGACCATCAACCCGAGTCATTATCTACTGATTTCTCCAAAAGGTTGCTGACTACAATCCCTGGGGATTTGGAAAGGGGGTCCTCAGCCTGAATATGGAAATAGGATGTGATTTACAAGCTTAAGGCACAGTAGCTGTCCTATGATCAGAACTTGGTACTTTGGAAGTCTGTGGTTCTTAATTTGGTTGTTGTTGGCCCCTTCTACTGTTGGTAAACTTTAGGAAAAATTCTTTCTAGCTCTGCTCTAGGAAAGGAACATTGTGCTAAAGGCAAGCTGAAATCTACAGGAAAAGCACATGTCAAGGATGTTTGATCAGCAACCTTCCCCTAGGACTCCCCTGGAGATTTGCTTTCTAATGCTAAATCCTTAGAGATGCTGTGTTTTATTTCATGAAAGGAAGACAATGCCTTCACACCAAGAGACGCAAAATGGGTAGGATACAACATTTGGTAAGATACATTCCCTGCCTGCTAGGGGCTTACTCTTTCAAACTTACCACTCTTACCCCAATGTAGAAAGCAGATTCAGCAAGACATGGCAAGGCAAATGATGATGCCTAGTAATTGACAGAATTAGTTCTCCATAATACAATCTAGAGAAGAGACAAGGTGGAATACAGGCAAGGACTTTAGGAATGATATACACTGAGCATCCAGCTGTATTAGTACCATTGGAATAATAAATTTGATGTGGTGGTGATAAAAAGAAGAAATGATATACACTGAGCAAGCTGGGATTGTATGATAATCGTTGGCTAAATCACACCAGTGTAGGAGTTCTCAACCTCACACTATTGACATTTTGGGCAGGAGAATTTTTTTTTTTTTCAGGGCTTGAACTCATAATCCTGAGATGAAAACCTGAGCTGAGATCGAGTCAGATGCTTAACCCACTGAGCCATCCAGGCGCACAGGAGAGTTCTTCATTGTGGCAGGCGGCCCTGTGTATTGTAGGGTGTTTAGCAGCATCCCATCTGCCCATTAGATGCCAGCAGTGGACCCCTCTCACAACTGTAACACCAAAAATGTCTCCAAATTTTGGCAGGTGTCCTCTGGAGGCCAAAAACTGCCCTCTGTTGAGAATCACTGCACTACTTCTTCTCAGACTTGTGCATACAAATCACCTGAGGGTCTTGTTAAACGCAGCTTTAATAGGTCTAGGGGTAGGGCCTGGCGCTCTCTAGTCCAAACAAGATCCCAGGTGAAGCTGATGCTGCCCATCCAAGGACAATACTTGCTTCTTAGAAGACAAACCTACAGCTTTCTACCAGTTAACACGTCCAGGTTCTGAGTGCAGAGTAGATGTACACTCAAGGTACTGATCACTGAAAATACTCTCAAGCAAGGTCTGCATACTGTATTAAGTTACTGTGCATTTAGTTAACAATGTTGCAGAATTGAACATAAATAAGTGAAGGGTTTTTTGTCTGTTTTTCCAAACTTCAGAATGCTTTATCTCCTATCTCAGCAGTTCTCAAACCTTTTATCTTGGGATTTCTTCAGAACTCTCAAAGATAATCGAGAACTACAAGAGCTTTTGCTAACATGGGTTATATCTATTAGATATATTAGAAATTAATTAAGAGACAGAAAAATTTAAAAACTTCGGAATTCGTTTAAAAATAACAATAACATACCCATTGCACATTAATATATTTTTGTGAAAAATTGCTGCACATTCCCAAGCAAACAATTATGGGGAAAAATAGCATTATTGCACATTTTTGCAAATGTCTAAGATCTGGCTTTACAGAAGACAGCGGGATCCTCATATCTGCTTCTGCTTTCAGTTTGTTGTGATATGTTGTTTCATTTGAAATACATGAAGAAAATCTGGCCTCACACAGCTTTGTAGTTGGAAAAGGAAGCAATTTAAGTCATTTCAGATAATATGGACATTTTGGTCACTACAGCATAACTTAACAAGCGGTAGTTTATTAAAGATTAGTTGCAATGAGAAATCTGAAACCCTATCAATGAGCTTTTTGTACTGTTACACTAAAATGTATTGGTTTATCTTGCAGTTTGAATTGATCTTACCCACGCATGTTTTTGAAACAGGATGCATTGATCAACTGGCAACTCCACTGTATACTCCTGAGTGAATAAGAGTAAAAAAAAAAAAAAAAAAGGTCTTAATTATGAAAATAGTTGTGGCCTGTCTGGATTCCCTAAATTGGGGTGGGGTGGCCACACTTACTTTGAGAACGAGTGACCTATGTTGGCTACCGGTTTTGTTGCCTACCAACAGCTTCTGCAAAACAAAGAAAAGCCTAAGGAAAATAAGTCACGTATGCTTTTGCCTTCTAGCAATAAATCAGTGATAAAATTTTGGGTCACTGGCACCTCTTCTTAAAGGCAGGAATTGTGTTTTATTCTTCCACAAATTCCAGATTTAGCTCAGCGCCTGGCCCTTACAAGCACTCAAAAAGTATCTTCTTTTTAAAGTATGCCATACCGTTGTGTAGCCTGTCCTTTTCATTTAGCCTTGTAGTTGGTCAATTTCCCCATAATACGTATTCTTTAATAACTACATAATATAAAATTAAAGTTTTCAGGCTCAAGCTCATTCAAAAAAACATGACTTTGCCTTAGTAAAGATTAATTTCATTTTGCAAGAGA
>NW_027744135.1:0-306 GCF_054177405.1 Leptonychotes weddellii | reverse complement strand
TTCAGCCATACTGTCTTCTTAAAAAAAAATATATATATATATATATACATATATGATTTTTATTGAATTATAATTAACATGCAGTGCTAAATTAGTTTCAGATATACAATATAATGATTCAGCAACTAGAAGTTACTCAGTGCTCATCAAGATGAGTGTACTCTTAATCCTCTTTATCTAGTTCACCCATTCCCCCACCCACATATTGTCTTCTAATCCTCCTAGAAATGCAAACTCTTTGCTCAGATAACTTTTGCTTGCACTTGCTGTTCCCTCCACCTGGTTCTAATAATGACAGCTTCCTTT
>NW_027744134.1:0-306 GCF_054177405.1 Leptonychotes weddellii | reverse complement strand
TTGTATTTTTAATTATTGTTTTTACTACATTTAGACATAGCACACTTCTTGTATCAAGAAATGGATAAAACTCCTTAATTTACATATTTCTAACTTCATTCAATTTAATCAATCTCCAACTCTGAGCAAGGGGCTGTGTAGGATTTTAACATGTCGATCATGTTTTGTGAAAGAGGTTAAGATCTGTATGCACATTTTTTACACAAAGTAGATGAGAGAAATACAGGTGAAGTAATATGGTAACTCAGTGGAGAAAGAGATTACTTCTGGTGAAGAGGAACAAGGAAATCATTATAGGAAAAGTGG
>NW_027744133.1:0-306 GCF_054177405.1 Leptonychotes weddellii | reverse complement strand
TTTTTTTTTTTCAGCTATTAAATGAACTTGAAGAAACCTGGATATTTTAATTGTTTCCTTACAGCACTAAGGACTATGTAAGGAATATGGAAAATAAGAACATTGGGGGATAGTGTAGCAATTCTGATTCTTTCCAAGGTTTTAAAAAATTACTCCATGTAATACACTAAACAGAAAACTATCTTGGTGGTGTGGATTCATTTCATTTTTTATTCTCAACAAGATCCTATTTTGAACAGGGTGCTTAGTGGCTTGGCACGCTGCCAATACTCGACAAAGTGGCAAACCAAATGGCACTAATAGGTG
>NW_027744132.1:0-306 GCF_054177405.1 Leptonychotes weddellii | reverse complement strand
GCCCCCAACACACCCCTGGCCCTGCAGCTCCATGGGGGGGGGATGTTTCCAAATTCACCCGCAGCGAAGCACTCCTGGCCTCCCTGACCTCTCGCTCCTTTGTGGCAGTTAAGACGCCCCTTTGGCAACACACGGCCTTCATGTTGGCAGTGGTCCCCCACTCGTGATCTCCTGCTCCAGCCAACTTCACACGAGGGTCAGGTAGAAAAAGGATGGGGAGTCTGAGCGAGTCTTCAAAAGGGAGACACACAGCTGGAGAGGACCGAGGACTGAAATTGGTGGACGCTGCAGAATCACCCCGGGCTG
>NW_027744131.1:0-306 GCF_054177405.1 Leptonychotes weddellii | reverse complement strand
ACACGAAGAGTGAGGTGCCAGACAACTGAGTTTCTGTCGTCATGGAGCTTGGGGCCGGCTCATCGTAGAAGAGTTGTTTCCCTAAGCGTGGAAGGTCTCCAGAAAGGACCAAAAAGCTGACCTCTTGGGTTTTTATGGAGGCTTCATTGCGTAGCCAGGATTGATGAAATCATTGGCCACTGGCGGAGTCAACCTGCATCCTCTCCCCAGAGGTCAGGGATGGGGCTGAACCTTCCAACCTCTGATCACAAGGTTGGTCCTCCTGGCAGCCCGCCCCGCCCTGGGGTGGGGTCCCAAAGTCACCTT
>NW_027744130.1:0-306 GCF_054177405.1 Leptonychotes weddellii | reverse complement strand
GATGGTGAGCTCATGCTGAGTGGCCTCCTCGATGTCCTGAAGCTGGCGGATTTCCCACTGCCTCACGCGCTCCATCTGTTGGAGGAAAGGTGTCTCTGAGAAGGCCTGCGTTGCAGGAGCACCTGCCACAGCTGCCCGTGGACAGCAGAGGCCCACGCGGGCTGCACGCCCCTCCCCACCCGGCCCCGCCCTCGGCTCTTGGGCACCCCTGCTTCCATGTGCCGGTCATCACAACCACACCAGGGAGCGGCAACCGCCCAGAGGGCCGAGTCTGGGTGGGCACCGGAGGGGTGGCTGAGGACCCAG
>NW_027744129.1:0-306 GCF_054177405.1 Leptonychotes weddellii | reverse complement strand
GTGGGCTGGGTGGTGGAATGAGAGGCCCTCCCCGTGGAGGCATGGTGCAGAAACCAGGATTTGGAGCGGGAAGGGGAATTGCTCCAAGGCAGTGAATTGCTCTTCAATTGATCTTCACGCAGCAGTACAAATCTCCTAGCTCCTGCAGAATGGTGAATTTCTTACACCAGCGTTTGGTATCCTGGAGTTTGACCCTAGTCTATTATAAACTGCTTAAGTTTGTACAATTTTACTTTTTGTGTTAATTATGTGTGCTCCCTTTCCCGCCCTTCCCTCTCCTCACCTTTTAGTCCTTCACTTCCAATT
>NW_027744128.1:0-306 GCF_054177405.1 Leptonychotes weddellii | reverse complement strand
GGCTTTATTCCACTTCCTAAATAATTTTTCTCACTTTTTTATCCTCACATCAAGACTCTAACATAACTTGCCTGTGGCCACAACATCTAATTCAAACTCTAATATCCATCTAAATTTTTCTCTCCCCGACCATTCACTACCACTTGATCGATCATCCTAAAAAAAGTTCTCGTTTCGCTCCTTCCCTAATGAAAATCTTCAATAGTTCTCTGCTGCATAACAGATAAAGTTCATTCACCTTATCTTGCCATTTAAAAATTTCAACAATCTGGCCTCATCTACAATTTAATTTTTTCTCTTGCCCTT
>NW_027744127.1:0-306 GCF_054177405.1 Leptonychotes weddellii | reverse complement strand
TGTGTACATCTAATTTCTAGTGCATATTGCTTATCCTTACTAGATTCAAACTAAGAAGTTCTTGGCTGTTCAAAATCAAAATATGTAATTATTCCATTTAGGTTTGTTTTTTTTTTTTTTTAATGAGGTAAGACCAAAGGTAATGACATATTTAATTTTGTTAACACAGGCCCCTACCACTTCTCACTTGCAAACTCCAGTGCCTAGAGGGGCCAGGCAGGCAGGTAGTGCAAAGGAGTGAACCTAAAGAGCTGAGGTAGGGAATGGGGAAACATAGCTCTACTAGCTTATAATTCACTTAATATT
>NW_027744126.1:0-306 GCF_054177405.1 Leptonychotes weddellii | reverse complement strand
GGGGGGGGGCTGTGGAGGGGGCCGGGGCACAGGGTGCTCTGGGAGGGTGAGCTCTGATGTGGGTTCCTCAAGGCAGTGGCTGAGGGGCGACTCGGGCGACTGCACATTTGGGTCTGTCGTCTACCCTCTCGGCCATGGGTCCCTACAGCGGGAGGGCCTCCTCGTGGTGGACACAGGTTCCCACACTAGTCACTAGTTTGCCCAGCACGCGTTCACTATAAATAGCCAGGTTTTGACCAGAGAGAACATTCTGGGCACAGCAGAGCTGGAGTGGGGTGGGTGGGGGTGCTGGGAAGAACTCATTTT
>NW_027744125.1:0-4586 GCF_054177405.1 Leptonychotes weddellii | reverse complement strand
CCCCCACCGTCTATCCTCCCGAATATCGCCTCGGATTCACTTCTCCGCACATCCTACCTTCCAGAAAGTGGTCGCTTTTCTGTTCAGAGAGTTGTTGCTATTCCTTTCTTCGATCTCCTGTTGAGTTTGTAGGTGTTCAGAATGGTTTGATCCCTATCCAGCTGAATTCCTGAGAGGAGATGAAATCCAGGTCTCCTACTCCTCCGCCATCTTGCTCCGCCCCCCTCCCCCTTTATTTTTTAAGATTTATTTAAGAGAGAGAATGGGGGGCGTGCAGAGGGAGAAGAGAATCTTAAGCAGACTCTGCACTGAGCGTGGAGACTGACACGGGGCTCGATCTCACAACCCTGAGATCACAACCTGAGCTGAAACCAAGTTGGACGTTTAATCTACTGTGCCACCCAGACACCCCTGATTTCCCCTTTAAATTAAACTTTGAATTATTCAAATAAAACATGAGCACACTCTCCTACTTAAAATATTTCAGTCAAAAAGAGAGTCCCCTTGACCGCTGGAACCAACCATAGTACCTTTATCCCTCCCCAGAGGTTCCACCCTCATGAGTTTAGAGCAGATCCTTGCAGACCTTCTGCTACACGTTCACCTATATATGTACCCACAGAAAATATAAGCTATTGTTTTGTTGAGTTTTCTGTTTTACATCTATGGAATCAGACTATACATGATGCTCTGCAACTTGTTTTTTTCACTCAACAGTTGTCTTGGAGAGCCTTCTATGTTAGTACATATGAATGCATCTCATTTTTTTTAACTGTTGCATAGTATTTTGTGGACTGGATGTAACACAGTTTACTGAGCCCATTTGCTTTCCAAAGACAGAAATGCATTTTTCTATAAGTGTTGTAGCTTTTGAAGGGCTTGTAGATTTTTTTTCCTTTCAAAATATGAGACTGTTATTTATGTTAATGGAGGAATCCAGACCGCAGTGACAACACAAATGTTTAGCAACACCCAGCCTGGTGACTAAGTTTTCCCATTTTCCTTCAGGTGTTTGGCATCCCTGGAAGCTATCCCTTGTCCATTGCCAAGTCTCTGTTTATAGCAAAAGGCTGTCTCGAGAGCAACAGGAGAATGGGAGCGTTGTTGGCTTTCATTTCAGTGCCATGTCCTGAAGCAGGCAGCCTGGCACAGTAGGGAAAGGGTACAGCTGTGGAGCCTCAAAGATCAGGATTCAAATCCCAGCTTTAGCTCTGTGACCCTGGGCAAGTTACTTTACCTCTCTGAGCCTCGGTTTGTCCAACCATAAAATGGGTAGAACACATAGAGTGGCCAGGAGAAATAAATGCAAGGCATATATATAAAGTAATGATCACATAAGGGGGCGCCTGGGTGGCTCAGTTGGTTAAGCGACTGCCTTCGGCTCAGGTCATGATCCTGGAGTCCCGGGATCGAGTCCCGCATCCGGCTCCCTGCTCAGCGGGGAGCCTGCTTCTCTCTGACCCTCCCCCCTCTTGTGCTCTCTCTCTCATTCTCTCTCACAAATAAATAAAATATTTAAAAAAAATAATGATCGCATAAGAACACATACATGGGCTCTGTCTGCAGTCCCAGTGTAGTGGGGAGAATGGGGTGCGGGGGGCCCCTCTATCACTGAAGGGGTCACTCAAGATCACAGGACAATGAGAAGTGTGAAAACTCTGCCACTCTGGCGATGTCATGTGGGGGTGGCATTTGAGTTCAAAGGGAAGAAAGGGGTATTCTGGCCAGATTCTTGGTGTTGGCTGTGTGCCAGGCACTTCCCACGTGGCTCCTCCTGTTAACTTCACCCCAGCGGACAGAGCTAGGTTATCCCTCGGCACCAGTTTGCGGATGAGGAAACTGAGGCTCAGAGAGGGGGTGCCATTTGTCCAAGGTCTCAATAAGTGGTCAAGGGCACTCTGCGCCCTCCTCCTCCTGACCTGGGAGGCTGTAGGCAGCAGCTGTGCAGAGCGCCCCCTCCTGGAGGGATAGAGAAGCTCCTCTCAAGATGAGCTCTCCCATGTCTATGTTCAACCATCAAGACCCTGTCACAGAAGAAGAGAAAAATGGCTTTTCTGGCCTCCATTTTTCCAAGGGGATGAGATAAAAGTTTCTCAAAGGTCACCTCAGGACAGTCTGAATCACATCCCTTAAATGAGATTGACACAGAGAGAGAATATGAAATGGCCACCATTTTGGGGTGTGCAATAAAGCTCGATTCTTTGAAGCTCAACATTCTTTTGAGCAAAATAAGCATCCCCTCCCTTGGTGAAAAGGGCCTGCGCCAGGAATCAGGAGTCCAGCACAATGCTGCCGCTGAATCACCCTGTATCTGGGCCTTCGTTTCCCTCATCCTCAAATACGAGGGTGAGAGTGGCTGGCCACAGACTTGTCCTGCTCCAACAGCAGGAGAAGTCAGGGGAGGGGACTGGGGGAGCCTCAGGAGTAGGGTTGCCAGATTTAACAAAGAAAACTACAGGACGTCCAGTTACATTTGAATTTCAGATAAACAAAAAATAATGAATGCTTTTATTAGTAGCATGTCCCAAATATTATAAGAGATAGAACTTATTCTAAAAAAAATATATTTGCTGTTTATCTGAAATTCACATTTAACTGGGTGTCCTGTATTTTATCTGGCAACCCCACTCAGGGTTCATAGCTTCACCCACCTCCCAACCAGATCCCCATCACCCACTCTCACACTACCTACCCCTTCCCCACTGCCCTGCCCAGATGGAGATTCTGGAGCCATGAGCTGAGAGGTGTTACAGGTGTAAGAATTCCTACAGTGGAGAAGCGAGGTGGAAACACGGCCTGACGGGGAAAAGACAGCTGCTGAATTTAAATCAGTGGAGAAGTTCATGTCCGCATGCATGTCAAGGTGGTTAGAGGGACACAGCATCTGGGCTGCTCATAAGCACCGGTGCCCTTCCGTGTCATGTCCACGTGTGTGCACACAAGCTAGTGGACATCATATCCACGTGTTCTGGAGAAAGTGGCCAGTGCTGTGGCCATGCGCGTTCACGCCACATCTGTGTGCCTATGTGTGGCTAGATGCCGGCTCTGCGTGTGAGCCCATGAACTGGTAGACGCTGCCTACACATCACCACCCATAATCATTAGAGACCCTGTACCCGGAGAAGACCCCACCTGGAGCCATGACAGATCAGAGAGACAGCCCTCACCCTGCACCCGTCCGTCAGGAACCCAGGCATCATACACATGCTCACTGTGCACACTGGAAAATAGCCATCAGATCCGTTCTAAGCTTACAGCGGCTGCCCAGACAGAAGCAGATGCAGACCATGGGGCTGCCTGCGGTATGGGCTGTTGTTCTGCAGAGGGGTTGTTGAGCCCAGGTTTGTTAAGTGGTTCTTACAGGTGGCATGTGGTCGCTCGTGTGTGCAGGGGCCTCTGGACAGCCTCAGCACCCACATCCCTACGCCAGGGCCCCAGAGAGGCAGGAGAGGGAGGGAAGTTTCCGAAAGGCCTTCTATGCCAGGCATGAATAGCCTCCTCTAGGGGGTGCTGGAATCAGAATCTAGAAGACAGTGGCAGCAAAGGGTGGGTCTCAGTCGGCCTTGGACCTCAGGGCCAAAACCTGGCATAGGAGGGATGTCCAGTAAGTGTGTTAGTAAATGACCTGGTGACAAATGCTTTCAGGGAAGGACAAGAAGGATGGATTGCTCTTGCTGGGTAAATCAAGGAAGGCTTTCAAGAGGTGGTAGTAAACTTTCATCTGGGTCTCAGAAGACTAAATAGCTCAACAGAGGGGAGGGGTGGGCCTTCTGGGCTAGGAGCCAAATGAGCCAAGACACAGCAGACAAACACCAGCAAATGCCAGACATGTTTGGGAGCTTGGCAACAGAGTGGGATAAACACAGCAGGACTGAGAGTGAGGTGGGAGGAGTCCTTTGGGACAACCTCAGAGAGGCCACCATGAGCACAGGAGTTGGTCGTGGTCATGAATGGGGAGTCATGGAAGGTTGTAGAGCAAGGCAGGGAGACCTTCAGCATGAGCTCCTGGTCTGATCTCCTTTTCTGGTCTCCTTTCTCTCCTCGCCTTGTTTCTAGTTTTTCTCCAAGCTCCTTCAGCCACCAGCGGGAGACAGAAGGTCTGGCTATGGCCTCCATTCCCCCCTTGGCTTCAAGTCTGGGTCTCAGCCTCTCAAACCACAGCACTAATTCCTGCCTCTCCCACCCCAAGGCAGGTTGTGAGACTGACATGCGTGTGCAGCTTTTGGGGAGAGAGGCCACCCCCTGCTGAAGGAAGGGAAAGATAGACAAGGTGGCGCAGGCTCTGTCCCCCACCTGCTGTGTGACCTGGACAAGCCGCTGCCCTCTCAGAGCCTCGGCAGGAACCCCCACGTGCCAGGGTTGTTGGTGAGGCTCAAGCGCAGCGCCTAGCTTATTAGCTACATTCTCTCCTCCCTCTCCCCCTCTTCACCCTGTCCCCAGAGGAGGGCTGTCACAACGCACATGCCTGGGCCCCACTCCCAGAGTAGCTGAGTCAGTAGGTCTGGGTGGGCCTCAGAATTTGCATTTCTCACATGTTCCCAAGTGATGTCGAAGCTGCTGGTCTGGGAACCACCAAGTCCTCCCCC
>NW_027744124.1:0-306 GCF_054177405.1 Leptonychotes weddellii | reverse complement strand
TCCCAACCCTGAAGGCTTTGCTGTGAAGTCAGAACCCCAGATGAAGGTGGGGAAAGAATGGAGCGTGCCTCTTCTCCTCCCCACTCCCCAACTCAGCTCCTCACAGCCGAGCCCAGAAGTTTGCTACTCGTTTTTCCAAACTAATCAGATTTGATTCACTTGCCTTTTAGAGCACAAGGAGGTGGGGAAGGAAGGAACCTTCGAGAGGTATTGGGGAAAGTGGGTTTAAAGTGGAATCTCAGCTGCAGCTCTGCCCCTCCAATGAGAACATTCGCTGTTCCTTCCTCAGCATCCCCACCTGTCCTG
>NW_027744123.1:0-306 GCF_054177405.1 Leptonychotes weddellii | reverse complement strand
CCCACACGATACTGTATCTTTCTTCTCTGGCCTCTTCTGGGGGATTCCTCCCAAGTTTGCACCAAGCCTTCTTCATCACCGAGCCTCTGATGGCTTTGTAATGGCACGTGGGGGCTTCGTAGTGAAACGTGGGCTCCCCACTGCCCAGGTCGGATCCTGACTCCTTAGTGGCTATGTTATCGAGGGCCATCTGCTTCACCGGTGTGTGCCTCAGTGTCCTCTCTCCTGAAACAGTGCTGCTTTCTCCATCAATGGGGGCATTAGATGAGGTAACATCCGTAAAGCTCATGCAACTGCCCAGCGCAT
>NW_027744122.1:0-306 GCF_054177405.1 Leptonychotes weddellii | reverse complement strand
GGCTGGCAACCTGGGCCAGGTAGGAAGGGAGTTACTCACAGAGAACATTCAGGGTGAATGGGTCACTACGACCAGCACTCACTGGGTTCCGAGTTTCACACTCATAGGGTCCTGTGTCATTCCTTGTGACACCGTGTATAGTGAGAGTCCTGTTGTCCAGGGACAGCTGCAGCCTGGTGCTGGCCAGGAGGCTCTCATTTTTTACTGACCACAGGTAGCTTGTGCTCTGAGTCTGAGGTCCACACGTTAATACAACAGAATCCACATTCTCCACGGGATCGGAGTTGTTGCTCGTGATGTTGGGTT
>NW_027744121.1:0-306 GCF_054177405.1 Leptonychotes weddellii | reverse complement strand
GACATTGTTTCTTTTTAGTTATAGTTACATGTTTTTTTTTTTTATTCTTATGTTAATCCCCATACATTACATCATTAGTTTTAGATGAAGTGTTCCATGATTCATTGTTTGTGCATAACACCCAGTGCTCCATGCAGAATGTGCTCTCCTCAATACCCACCACCAGGCTAACCCATCCTCCCACCTCCCTCCCCTCTAGAACCCTCAGTTTGTTTTTCAGAGTCCATCGTCTCTCATGGTTCGTCCACCCCTCCGATTTCCCCCGCTTCATTCTTCCCCTCCCGCTACCTTCTTCTTCATCTTCTT
>NW_027744120.1:0-306 GCF_054177405.1 Leptonychotes weddellii | reverse complement strand
TGAATATATGATGGAGCCTTTACAATACATAAGGAAAAATGGAACGACTGTAGGAAGAGATGTAATCAAATATATAGAGAAAAAAGGTTCGTGGATGAGTAAAACACTCTCTGATTTTGTAGAAAACTTGCCAGTCGGAGACAACAGAAGCAAAGATTCACACCTGGTCATAACCAGGTGACCACTTAACTGGCATTCAAATTTTTAAAAATAAAATTAAAGTTATTTACAAAATAGTGCAAATAAAGTGACTGCATCCTTCTTCACAGTTATTTAACAAACCAGAAAAATAATGGCATGATACCT
>NW_027744119.1:0-306 GCF_054177405.1 Leptonychotes weddellii | reverse complement strand
ATGTCATACTCTATATGGAGACTCTACCTCCCTTATAATACCCTTGGAGTACTTGTTCATACATTAAGCCACAAAGAAAATCTCTATAATATCCTTAAAACAGAAATAGAACTGAGTACAATCTCTGATCACAATACTTTAAAATTATAAGTTCATATGTAGTGACAATAAACCCAACTTTCAAGAATTTTTTTTTTTTTTAAATTATCTTCTAAACTTTCCTCTTGGGTCAAACAGGAAATCCAAAGCTACAATTATAGAACATCTAGAAAGTACTACTAATAAAAATACCACAAACTTAAATCT
>NW_027744118.1:0-306 GCF_054177405.1 Leptonychotes weddellii | reverse complement strand
TTTTTTTTTTTCAGCTATTAAATGAACTTGAAGAAACCTGGATATTTTAATTGTTTCCTTACAGCACTAAGGACTATGTAAGGAATATGGAAAATAAGAACATTGGAGGATAGTGTAGCAATTCTGATTCTTTCCAAGGTTTTAAAAAATTACTCCATGTAATACACTAAACAGAAAACTATCTTGGTGGTGTGGATTCATTTCATTTTTTATTCTCAACAAGATCCTATTTTGAACAGGGTGCTTAGTGGCTTGGCACGCTGCCAATACTCGACAAAGTGGCAAACCAAATGGCACTAATAGGTG
>NW_027744117.1:0-306 GCF_054177405.1 Leptonychotes weddellii | reverse complement strand
TGGTATATCTTTCATTGTGTTCAAGTATTCTTTTGTGTCTTTTAATACTATTTGAAAATTTTCTTTGTATAGATATTGCACATTTCTTGTTAAATTTATCCCTAGGTATTTTTTCTTTTCTTTTATAGTTATTGCTTTCATTATACATTATGATTAGTTGTTATGTATATGTATATGTGTGTGTGTATATATATATATATAATGTGTGTGTATATATATATAATTTCTCTCTGTAAAAAGTTTCATATCTTATGAAACTATTAATTTCGGAACAAAAGGTGTTAACTGAAATGCTTATCTTCTTTT
>NW_027744116.1:0-306 GCF_054177405.1 Leptonychotes weddellii | reverse complement strand
TTCTTGTGCATGTGACACTTTCAATTGTGT
Source organism: Leptonychotes weddellii (assembly GCF_054177405.1). Classification (NCBI taxonomy): domain Eukaryota; kingdom Metazoa; phylum Chordata; class Mammalia; order Carnivora; family Phocidae; genus Leptonychotes; species Leptonychotes weddellii. The sequence continues at coordinate 276 of NW_027744116.1, read as the reverse complement.
TGGAGAGAATAAGAGCTCTAAATGTAGTACTTGGTTGTCTAAGGAATTCTTGATAGAGACAGACTTCATATGAAGTCTAAATTGTATCACTCACTGTCTGAGTTGTAGCATTAAGATCTTTAGAAGATAAGGGGAGCCTGGGTGGCTCATTCGTTAAGCGTCTGCCTTCAGCTTGGGTCATGATCCCAGGGTCCTGGGATCTAGCCCTGCATTGGGTTCCCTGCTCAGCGGGAAGCCTGCTTCTCCCTCTCCCGCTCCCCCCTGCTTGTGTTCCCT
>NW_027744115.1:0-4586 GCF_054177405.1 Leptonychotes weddellii | reverse complement strand
TTTTTTTTTAAAGATTTTATTTATTTATTTTGACAGAGAGAGACACAGCGAGAGAGGGAACACAAGCAGGGGGAGTGGGAGAGGGAGAAGCAGGCTTCCCGCGGAGCAGGGAGCCCGATGCGGGGCTCGATCCCAGGACCCCGGGATCATGACCTGAGCCGAAGGCAGACGCTTAACGACTGAGCCACCCAGGCGCCCCGAGAAGTCTTTCAAAGAATTAACAATTTTGTGAACCTGGTAGTGCTAGTGTTTCAGACGGCCATCGCGTTCAAGGGCGGAAGCCCGAGTTCTTTGGCTGCAGGACACGCAGATGGACAGTGTGTGGCAGTGTTTAAACGCTGTTGCCACCCTTCTACACATTGACTGCAAGTGCATCCCAGGATTGTATTTTTCTATTGCTCTGTCACAGTTTGTTTGCCAAACGGAACACAGGAAACAAACAGGCAGTTTTCTCGTACAATTCTTAAAAAATGGTCAAAAGGAACTCCGTTGCTGAAGAAAGGAATAAACACAATGTAGTCCCTGAACATGGCTGTCTGTAGGTTGTTACTATGGGGAACCTTAGTTTGGTCAAAGGATTATCGTCATTGAAAATTCTGAAAGATCAAGGTTCTTTTTGGTTCCATAATACTTAAAAAATGAAAACAAAAGATGAGCAAGCTATCAAATTACCAAGGCTTCACTTATATAACTGTAATTACAGATAGAAAATTTGATTGTGAACTTATTTTTCCGCTCATGACCTCATCACCTCCCAAAGGCCCCACCTCCTAATCCAATTCCATTCTTTTGAATGAAAGAGAACCAAACTATTCGTTATTTAAAACTGAAATTTATTTCATGGATTTTTTTTTCCCTTAGAGTACATAAAACAATGAATTTGACACCACCCCCTAAACATAGGGGAGAGGGTGTGTACCTTCCTTATTATCCTCCACATTCTAAGGTGATTAATATCTTCACTCATAGTGATTGATATCAGACTAGGTCACTTAAACACAGAAATTTATTTTTTTCACAGTTCTGGAGGCTGGAAGTTCAGGCGCAAGGTGCTGGCAGGGTCAGTTTCTGGTAAGACCTCTTCCTAGCGTGCAGATAGTTACCTTGTTAACTGTGTACTCACATGGCCTTTTCTGTGTGCATGTGTGTTCCTGGTGTCTCCTTCCTCTTCTTATAAGGACACCAAGTCCTATTGGATTGGGGCCCCACACATATGACCTCATTTAACATTAATAACTTCTTTGAAGTCCCTATCTTCAAATATAATCGCATTCGGGGTTAGGGCTTCAACATATGAATTGGGGAAGGGGGATACATTTCAGTCCATAACAGCACTTATTAACAGACTTTATGTAAACTAGGGTGCCTGGGTGGCTCAGCTGGTTGGGTGTCTGCCTTCAGCTCAGGTCGTGATCCCAGGGTCCTAGGAGCAAGCCCTGCATCGGGCTCCTTGCTCAGCAGGGGGTCTGCTTCTCCCTCTGTCCCTCAACCCTCTCTCTTTCTCAAATAAATAAATAAAATCTTTTTTAAAAATAGAAGACTTTATGTAAAGATAATTTTATTTTATGGTTACTGTCCTTGTACATAAGCTTTCTCGGTATTTCTCTTCCTTTCAAATATGGTGCTATCACAAAGATTTTGCTTGGAGAAAATGTGATTCCTTATTTCCCATGTTGCCATTCCATCCCAATTTACTATAATACAGATAGATCTGTTGAGTGCTCAGTGTATTCCAGGAATTGTCCCAGATTCTGGGGACACATCTATGAAAGAACCATTGCCCCTGTTCTTAACTCATATCTGACCAGACCTTTAGAAATTCAGAAAATTGCTACCTTCAAAGACATCTAGGAGTTTGGGAGTCCCAGATTGTGAACCACCTTACTTAACAATTCAACTTGCTCCAAAAAAAAAAAAGTATTTTATGCATTAATTCACTTATTCAACCAATATTTTTGAGCCTAAGATACAGCAATAAATTGGATAAAGTGCCTGGTGTCATGAATCTTGTATTTTCATGGAAGAGACAGACAATAGGCAAATCAACAAAGACTATAATGTCAGGTTGTGATAACTGCTTTGAATTAAAACAAGGCTAAGGAGAAAAGACAACTTGTGGGGGAGGCTGCTATGCAAGACAGGGTGTGAGGGAAGGCCTCGTTTAAAAGGTAACATCTGAGCAGAGACTTGAAAGGAGTGAAGGAGCTCGTGTGGGTGTGTGGAGGATGAACATTCCCAGTAGAGAGGCCAAGTTCAAAGGCTCGAGGGCAGGAGCGTGGCGTGTTTCAGAGCCTGTGACAGAGCAGAGCAACGCCCAAGTAATGGTACTGATGAGGTACCAGGAGCTAGAGCATGAAGGCTTTTGTTCTACAAGATGAGAAGACATTGAAGCATTTGGAGAACAGAAGTAATAGGATCTGATTTATATTTTAAAGCCTCTCAAGCTGCTGTGTGGAGAAAAGATGGGGGGGTGGAGGCCTAAGATGAAGCAGGGAGACAACTGCAGTGATTAAAATGAGAAACGAGGCTGGATGGCACTAAAATGATAGCATGGCCCTGCTGGGTGTGTGTTGGGGGGGAGGGCTGTGGGTGTGTGTGTGTGTTTTAAAGCAGGCCCAACAGGTGTTATTATCACAACTGATTAGCAATTTTTTAAAAGATTTTATTTATTTATTTATTTATTTATTTATTTATTTATTTGAGAGAGAGAGAGAGAGCAAGAGAGAGAGAGCACAAGCCAGGGGATAGACAGAGGGAGAAGCAAACTCCCCGCTGAGCAAGTAGCCCGATGCGGATCCCACGACCCTGGGATCATGACCTGAGCTGAAGGCAGACACTTAACCGACTGAGCCACCCAGGTGCCCATCCTGCTGAACATTTTGAAAGAATAACAGAACAGCAAAAAATGCTATCAAATGAATAAAGTCATGGTCCTACAGCTGCAACAATTCTAGGGACCTTGACCCAACTTCAAGAGATCCACTCCTGCCCCAAGTTTTGCCCCAATTGATAGAGATGCCTGTCAATACTGTACTCAAAAGAGACATTGGAAAAAGAATTGCCTACTTTTAAATGGAGGACCTGTTAAACAATCCAGTTGCCATGTAAAAGAGAGCCCTCAGCTCCCAAACTCTGGTGATCACTGTCAACAGTGACAGGGCTCCAAGAATTTGCCTGATAAGCTACTTCCAATAATTTCTTAAATTAACAAGGAAAATTAAACTACACTTAAATGGGGAAATTTCTACCGTGTTGATAGATACCAGAGCAACTCTATTTACTTTACACCCCACCATTATACATGAAACCCCACCATTATACATGAGGAACTTGGAGTAATAAAAATATCTTAGCAGTGGAAGTTTCTAGTCAAGTTCAAAGAGTTTCTTTACTGGAATCCATAACTGTTACCCTTGGCCCTTTCTCTGAAGGTCATACCTTTCTATTATGTGATTACCGCCCTTGTGAATTTCCTAGGTAGAGACCTGCTTTCTATATTAGGAGGCCACATAAAATTCTCCTCAGGAGAAAGAGAGTTTTCTCTATTTCTATCTATGGGATCCGCATCGGGCTACTTGCTCAGGAGAAATAGAGTTTTCAGACTCATCAGACACTGAAGCATTATGTGTTCTCCAAGTCCAAATTGATTGTCCCGAGGAGACCATTCAATTCGATGGAAGTGTAGATGTGATAGATCTCTCTGAAATCCTTGATACTCTGTGGGCCTCTTCCACAGATGTGGAAAAAAATCAGAAGTACCAACCCCATTAAAATTCAGATTGATCTTTCTAAACTGCTTCCTCCAACCCCTTAAAACCCAAGGCCAGAAAGAGCTCACTCCTATAACAGAAGATTTAGTAAGTCAGAGGCTTATTCCCTATACCAGTCCTTGAAATACTCCTGCCTTGCCTATGAAGAAACCTCATGGATGGGGATGGAGATTTGTATAAGACCTTAGAGCCATAAGTACGATTGTGATACTGAAGGTTCCAGTGGTAGTGTAGTGAGTTCAGCTATGTCCATATACAATAAAATAGAAGAAAGTAAAATCTACCAGGTGTACCATCAGCCCATCGCATCATTATTTTATTGCTAGCTAGCTCCTATTACACATCATTCTTGTCTTTTATAATATAAATAAGGATTTTTAACTTTTTTTTTTTAATCTTTCTAGTTTAATCGGAAGAAAACTCATTTGATCCATTTTGCGAAGATACTTGAAATATGTTTAATAATAAAAGGCCACCAACGTTCTCTTTTTATTTTTTTATTTTTTTTTTAAAGATTTTATTTATTTATTTATTTGAGAGAGAGAATGAGAGAGAGAGAGCATGAGATGGGGGAGGGTCAGAGGGAGAAGCAGGCTCCCCGCTGAGCCGGGAGCCCGATGTGGGACTCGATCCCGGGACCCCGGGATCATGACCTGAGCAGAAGGCAGTCGCTTAACCGACTGAGCCACCCAGGCGCCCTCTCTTTTTATTTTTATTTGCATTTATTCTGCAGAACTTACTCCCGGGCCATAAGTTCTTGTTTCTTCAGTTTCTTCTGGGATATCTTTTTCTTCTGTGCAACCTCCTCTTCTGGTT
>NW_027744114.1:0-14149 GCF_054177405.1 Leptonychotes weddellii | reverse complement strand
GAGACAGCCATGGTCCAAGCCTTCATGGAAACTACCTAGGGTCACATACCTTTTCTGTGAAAACAAAGTTTTATGTGTTAAATTGACTCTTCATTAGCCTTGGTCCAAGTCTGAGACTCCCTAATTTTATAGATGTGAATGTGGCCTCCAGTATCACTTTGGGGCAGGGGGCACTGCTCTGTGGTTTTCACTTCTATGAAAGTTACATGGTGGTAACTCCATGTTGGGCTCGGTAATGGTGCTCCAATTAAACCCTCATTTAATGAGGAGGAAAGATGACAGACAGCTCACCTGGTCCCCTGGACACTCTGAGGCAAGAACTACATGTATTCCAACTCACTCTGAAAATGATCTGAAGACTGCCAGAAGGGATCTTTCGCAGCTATAGTCAGAAAGAGATGTCCTCATGGAAACGGGTAGGCGGGGCAGAGATGTGTTTGGAAGCCAAACCCCAGTGTGGCTATGCAAAAGTGGGTGGGACATCACAGGTACAGAGACGTAGGGAAATCAGTCCCCCCACCAGGCACCCCTACCCCTGGGGACCACAGTGCAAAGACCAGGGTCCGGAACACCTGCCTTTGCAAATCAGTGGGCCTTAAGTTTGGGAGCTAAAACATTAGTGGGGCTTAACTCCAGGAAAGATGGAGGGGTATAGAAAACAGAGTCTTCACTCTTTAAAGAGTTAGCACACACTATCAGGTGGCACAAGATGGAGCACAAAGCTGAATTTTGAAATGTACCTGGGTTATGTGTGAAGGAGATTTATTGCCTAATTTTAGGGCACACACTGGAGGCCCAGAGAGTTCTCTCTAGGATCTGACATGCTGGCAGGTGTCATTTAACTTTCCCTCCTTCACCCGAGATAGCCAGATACATCTGGGAGCCAGTTCTGACACTCTTCATCTGCATTGCTTATGCTGGTTTTCCCCACTCAGCCTTTCCCACTGACCCACCCCATCTAACCCACCTGCCCTGGGAGGTACCCGTCCAAAGGAGCTCCCATCCAGCCGCCCCTCACTTGGGACTAATGTCTCCCCATTGGGACTCCTGTCCTACCACCCCTGTTATGTAGCCCCCGTTGTGAGTGCCACCTCTCCAGCAAGACTCCTGTCGCAGGGCGTGAAGGAACTAATCACACCGACCAGTGAGCCTGCACTAGGTGTGGCTGGGCGTTTCCGTCGCCTGGCCTCTCAGCTAGCCGAGCTGGGGGCAGTCTGCCCACTACTGCGCCCATCATTGCAGATAGCCATATTGAGGGTCTCCCGCATTCATCAGTGCATATAGCGGCTGGGTCTCAGCCACAACAGGAGGGCACACACAGCCCACACCCGGAGCACCTGGTCCTGGTGGCCAGGGCGTGATTGTGGTTTAGGGTACCACAGGATGTCTTCTGTGTAAGGCCACTACTTTGAAGACCGGAAGATGTAGCTGAATTGCTTAATACATTGCCAACACAGTGAGAAGACAGAGGAATCTGTTGCAAAGAAAATAACAGGACAAAAGCACTGAAAAGGAGCTAAATCATATAGAGATAAGTAATCTACCAGATGAAGAGTTCAAAGTAATGGTCATGTAGATACTCCCCAGACTTGAGAGAAGAGTTCATGAACACAGTGAGCACTTCAACAAGGAGATAGAAAATATAAACAAGAACCAATAGCAGCTGTGGAATACCATAACTGACAGGAAAAATATACTAGAGGGAATCCATAGGAGATTAGAGGATCCTAAACAGGTATCTGCAATCTGGAAGATGAGGTAGTGTGGGAAGCAACCAAGCTGAATAGCAAAATTACAATAATGGTGAGAAATAAATAACTGAGGATAAGTTCACGGACCTCTTTGGCCACAGCAATGATAATAACATTTGCATTATAGGGGTCTAAGGAGGAGAGGGAGAGAAAAGAGCAGAAACTTCTTTGAAGATACTATGGGTGAGGAGTTCTCAAATCTGGGCATGGAACAGATATCCAGGTCTGGGAAGTACAGCAGGGCCAAACTGGAAGAACAAAAGGAGGTCCACACCAACATTTATAATAAAATGGGAAAAAAATGAAATATAAAGAGGTTATCTTAAAGCAGCTAGAGAAACCAAACTCTAAACTACAAGGGAAATTCCATAAGGCTATCAGCTGATTTTTCAGGAGAAAAATGGCAGGCCAGTGGGGAGTGGCATGATACATTCAAAGTGCCAAAAGGGAAAAACCTACAACCAAGTATATTCTACTCAGGAAATTCATCACTCAGAATTGAAAGAGATAAAAAGGTTTCCAGACAAACAATAATTAAAGAACTTCATCACCATGAAACCATCTTTTTAAAAAAATCTTTTATTGGGGCGCCTGGGTGGCTTAGTCGTTAAGCGTCTGCCTTCGGCTCAGGTCATGCTCCCAGGGTCCTGGAATCGAGCCCCGCATCGGGCTCCCTGCTCCGCGGGAAGCCTGCTTCTCCCTCTCCCTCTCCTCCTGCTGTGTTCCCTCTCTCCCTATGTCTCTCTCTGTCAAATAAAATCTTTAAAAAAAAAATCTTTTATTTATTTATATGAGGAGAGAGAGTGCACATGCACAAGGTGGGGGCAGAGGGAGAGGGAGAGAGAATCTAAGCAGACTCTGCACCAAGCGTGGAGCCCAGTGTGGGGCTCGATCTCAAGACCCTGAGATCATGACCTAAACCAAAATCAAGAGTTGGATGCTCAAATCACAGAGCCACCCAGGCATCCCACCATTAAATCAGCCTTATTAATCATGAAGTACCTCTTTTTAGTGGAAAAGAAAAGGTAATAACTAAAAGCATGAGAATTATGAAAGGATATATAAATTTGCTGGTAGTTGAAAACATAAAGTTAGTAAATAAGTCACTTAGAAAGCTATTATGAAGGCTAAAACACAAAAGTAAAATCATTTGTATCTTGAGGTTAATCCATGGATACAGAGGAACAGATGTGAAATATGGGGTGCCTAGCTGGCTTAATCGGAGCATTGGCCTCTTGGTCTCAGGGTCATGAGTTTGGGCCCCACATTGGGCTTACATCTTCCTTAAAAAATAAACAAACAAACAAAAAACGCTGTGGGGGCACCTGGGTGGCTTAGTCAGGTAAGCATCTGCCTTTGGCCCAGGTCATGATCTCAGGGTCCTGGGATCCAGCCCCATGTCAGGCTCTCTGCTCAGAGGGGAGTCTGCTTCTCCTTCTCCCTCTGCCCCTTACCCAGCTCCTGCTCTGTCTCCCTCACTCTCACTCTCTCTCAAATAAGTAAATCTTAAAAAAAAAGAAAAAAAGCATGTAACAGACTAGCTAGAAGTACATGCTCCTCAATAATTACTTCCAATGTAGGTAGACTAAATGCTCCAGTCAAAAGGCGTATATTAATTGAATGATAAAAAAAAAGAACCCATCTGTAGTCTGCCTAAAAGGGAGACACAGTACAGACTGAAAGTCAAGTCGGTTAAAATAGATTTTCCATGCAAATAAAAGTGGGGTAAAAAGTAGAGATCGAATACTTACATGAGATACAGTAGGTGTCACAACAAAGACTATAACAAGAGACAGAGACTGCCATGACATGAAGATAAACAGATCAATGAAACAAAAGTAGTATAACAGTTGATTATATCTACACATACAGCAGGGAACACCTAAATATATAAAGCAAATATTAAGAGAAATAAAGGCAGGGCGCCTGGGTGGCTCCGTCATTAAGTGTCTGCCTTCGGCTCAGGTCATGATCCCAGGGTCCTGGGATCGAGTCCCACATCGGGCTCCCTGCTCCGCGGGAAGCCTGCTTCTCCCTCTCCCACACCCCCCGCTTGTGTTCCTGCTCTCGCTATCTTTCTCTCTGTCAAATAAATAAATAAAATCTTAAAAAAAAAAAAAAAAGAAAGAAAGGCAGAAAATGACAGTAGTAAATAATTGTAGGAGGATTTAACACTCTACTAATGTGCTTGCATCGAACGTCCAGACTGAAAATAAGAGTGGATTTCAGTGACACATTACACCAGGTGGACATAATGAACATTCCATCCCAAACAGCAGAATACACATTCTTTTCAAGTGCATGAGGAACATTCTCCAGGATAGTTCATATGTTAGTCCACAAAACAAGTCTCAGTAAATTTACGAAGACTGTAATCTTTTTTTTTTTTTTTAAGATTTTGTTTATTTATTTGACAGACACAGCGAGAGAGGGAACGCAAGCAGCGGGAGTGGGAGAGGGAGAGGCAGGCTTCCCGTGGAGCAGGGAGCCCGATGCGGGGCTCGATCCCAGGACCTTGAGATCATGACCCGAGCCGAAGGCAGACGCTTAACAACTGAGCCACCCAGGCTCCCCTGAAGACTGTAATCTTATGAGGCATGTTTTCCATGCACAACAGTATGAAATTACAAGTCATTAACAAGAAAAGGAAGAAGCTCAAACATGTTGAAGCTAAACAGCATGCTACTAAACACCAGTGGGTCAACAAAGAAGTCAAAGAGGAATCAGTAAAATACCTGGAGCCAAATAAAAATAAATGCATGATGCAACATTTTTGGCCTCTGCAGCACAAGCAGTGGTAAGATGGAAGTGTATAGTGATATGGGCCTGCCTCAGAAAACAATAAAAATCCCAAACAGTCAAACCTTACACCTAAAGTAACTAGAAAAAGAATAAGCAAAGCCCAAATTCATAAGGAAGGAAATAATAGAGAGCAGAACAGAAATAAATGAAATGGTGGTTAAAGTTAGAAAAGATCAATGAAACTAAGAGCTGGTCTTTTGAAAAGATAAAATTGATAAAATCGAGCCAAACTAATCAAGAAAACGAGAAAGAAGACTTAAAATCAGAAATGAGAGAAAAGTTACAATTGACACCACAGAAATACAATGGGTTATGAGATTACATGGGAAATTGTATAGCAACAAACTGCACCACCCAGAGAAATAGATAATTTTTAGAAACTAATCTGCCAAGATGAGATCAGGAAGAAATAGAAAATGTAAACAGACTATTACTAGAAACAAAAGCGAATTACTAATCAAAACACATTCAGGAGAAATCCAGGACCAACCACATGACCTCACGGGTACATTCTACCAAGCAAATAAAGAAGAGTTAATACCTATTATTCTCAAACTACTCCAAAAAATAGAACAAGAAGGAATACTTCCAAACTCATTCTGTGATGTCAGCATTACCCTGATACCAAAACCAAAGACACTACAAAAAAAAAAAAAAATTCACAGACAAATATCCTGAGGAACATAGATGGAAAAGTACTAAAGAAAATATTAGCAGGCTGAATTCAGAATACATTAAAAGGAGCATTCACCATAATAAAGTGGGATTTATTCCAGGGATGGAAGGAATTTTTAATATATGCATATCAAGCAGTATGATATACCACATCAATGAAATAAAATTATAAAAACCATGTGATCATCTCCATAGATGTAGAAATCATTTGACAGAATTCAACCTCCATTCCTGATAAACACTCTCAAACAGGTGTATATACAAGGAATATACCTCAACAGAACATAGGCCATAGATGACAAACCCACACTAATATACTCAATGGTGAAGAGCCAAAAGCTTTTTCTCTAAGATCAAGAACAAAGCAAGGATGTCCACTCTCACCAGTTTTATTCAACATAGTGGTGGAAGTCATAGGCCTACTAGTCAGACAACATAAAGAAATGGGAAGCATGCAACTGTTTAAGAAAATTGTCAATATCTTCAGATAATATGAAAGTATATGTAGAAAATCCTTAAGACTTCACCAAATACTGTTAAACTAACAAATGAATTTAGAAATGTTGCAGGAGGGGCACCTGGGTGGCTCAGTTGGTTAAGCAACTGCCTTCGGCTCAGGTCATGATCCTGGAGTCCCGGGATCCAGTCCCGCATCGGGCTCCCTGCTCAGCGGGGAGTCTGCTTCTCCCTCTGACCCTCCCCCCTCTCATGTGCTCTCTCTCATTCTCTCTCTTTCAAATACATAAATTAAAAAAAAATCTTTAAAAAAAAAAAAAGAAATGTTGCAGGATACAAAATTAATATACCAAAATCTGTTGCATTTGTATAACTCATAACAAAATAGCAGAGAGAAATTAACAATCCTATGTTTAATTCCTTCAAAAACTATAAGATATGGTAAATAAATGTAAGGAAGGTGAAAGACCTGTACTCTGAAATCTATATTTATTTATTTTTTAAAGATTTTATTTATTTATTTGACAGAGACACAGCAAGAGAGGGAATACAAGCAGGAGTGGGAGAGGGAGAAGCAGGCTTCCCACAGAGCAGGGAGCCTGATGGGGGGCTCAATCCCAGGACCCTGGGATCATGACCTGAGCCAAAGGCAGATGCTTAATGACTAGCCACCCAGGTGCCCCTGCCCCTTTTAAAGATTTTATTTATTTACTTGACAGAGAAACAGCGAGAGAGGGAACACAAGCAGGGGGAGTGGGAGAGGGAGAATATAAGACATTTAGTGAAGAAAATTGAAGATGACACACTAACTGGAGAGATAAACCCTTGTCATAGATTGCAAGGATTAGTATTTTTAAACATGCCCATACCATGAAAAGCACTCTACGTGTTCAGTGATGTCTCTATCAACATACTAATAGTACTTGTAAAAGAATTTGAGCGAAAAATTTAAAAATTTGACTGGAAACAGAAAATATTCCAAATATACCAAAGCAATGTGGAAGAAGTGTACCAAAGCTGAAGATATAACATTCCCAGATTTCAAAGTATACCACAAAACTCTATTAATCAAAACAGTATGTTACTGGCACAAAAACAGACACATGGGTCAAGGGAACAGAATAGAGTCCAGAAATAAACCCATGCTTATATGGTGAAATTATCCACCAAAAAGAATCTGAGAATATACAATGGGGAAAGACTCTCTTCAATAGCTGGTGTTAAGAAAATGAGACAGCTGTCTGCAAAAGGATGAAACTGGACCACCTTCTTACACCTTACACAACAGTAAACTCTATATGGATTGAATACCTAAGTGTAAGACTTGAAACCGTACACCTCTTAAGACAAAACAGAATCGTTAAATTCATGGACGTCAGCCTTAGCAATACTTTCATGGAATTATCCCTTCAGACAAGGGAAACAAAAGGGAAAATTTAAAAATGGGGCAGAGGAACATAGTAGACATTTTCCCAAAGAAGATACACAGATGGCCACTAGGCACATGAAGAAGCTGCTCAATATCACTAATCATCAAGGAAGTGCAAATCAAAACCACAATGAGATACCACCTCACACCAGCCAGATTTGCTGGTATCAAAAAGACAAGAAATAACAAGTATTGGTGAGGATTTGGAGAAAAGGAAACTCATCTTTGCTGGTGGGAAGGTAAATTGGTGCAGCCCCCATGGAAAACAGTATGGAGTTTCCATAAAACAGCACAGAAGTACCATATCATCTATAATTCCACTTCTGGGTATTTAACCATAGAAAAAGCACTAATGTTCATTGTAGTGTTAGTTACAATACTCAACATACGGAAGGAACTCAAGTGTCCATCAACAAGATGAATGGATAATGAAGATGTGGAAAATGCATATAAGGGACTGTTACTCAGCTGTGTAAAAAGGATGAAGTCTTCCCATTTGTGAAAACGTGGATGGACCTAGAGGGACATTATTCCAAGTAAATAAGTCAGACAGAAAGATAAACACCATACTTTACTTATATGTGGAATCTAAACAGCAAAATGAATGAACAAACAACAGAAAATAGAAACTGACTTAAAACTATAGAGAACAAATTGGTGTTTGTGAGATTGGAAGGGGATGGAGGGAGAGGTAAAATAGATGAAAGGGATTGAGTGGTACAAAGTCACACTTAGTAAATATGTGAATGAAAAGTACAGCAGATGGAATATGGTCAATAATATTGTATTAGTTTTCTATAGGGACAGATGATAATCATACTTACCGTGGTGAACTTTTTGTAATGTATATAATTGTTGAATCACTGTGTTTTACACCTGACGCTAATATTGATGGTCAATATGCTTCCACTAAAAAAAGAAAAAAGAAAGAAGAAGAAAAAAGTCCACACTATCCATCATCATTGAACTCGAAGAATAAAGTAAGAGCCCATCTTCCAGATTTCTTGTCACCCTCCAAATCCTTCCTCACGCTCGGCTGTTCTCCAGGGGCTGGGCAGCAGCCACACACACCATCCAACCTCCCAGTGGCAGTTGGGGCAGTCCAGGCAGGCTTCACCAAGGGCCTCTGTGCCTTCAGAACATCCCAGCAACCCTCAGTTGGGCCAGGTTCTGGAGAAGGGAACAGCATTAGGACATGTCCATTAGAAACGTGACTCAGTTTTGTTTGAGAAGGGTGATTTTGTCACTCACCTGGCTTTCAAGTCGGACTGTTCATTCATCCTCACCCACATTGCAAGTCTTTCTGTATTCCTCTTAACAGAGGTAGAGTGCGGGTGTATCTTGCCCAGGTCCTTTCTACTTTACTTTTCTGATAATACTTATCTCCACATTAGTCTTCATCAATTTTGAAGTATTTCTGAGTAAACGGGCTGCCCTTCATACACTTTTCCTCTTACTGCCAAAGTCCCAAATCACTAGGGTCCTCAGAATTTTTCTTTGGTCACTTGTCCATTCTTCCTGATGAGCTTCATTTACATTTTGTGATGAGTCTATGAATAGAAATCGACGTATGGTCTATTTTCTTACCTTCAAACATCAGATCATTCCCAAGAAATTACATTATGCTACCAATTTTTGCAGTTTGTCTCAGTCAAGATAAAAGGAGTGCATCGAGGACTCAGCAGAATATTTTGCAGAATGAGTTACCCAGTGAAGAGAAAATAGTCATATTTGCAAGAAATGATTCATGTTCTGTTTTTGGAGAAAACCGGAAATTCCATGGCAGTGGAGATCAGACCCAAACCCAGGAGGGGCATTTGAGGTGAGTGACACTCCTGCAGGAGAAGGGGATCAGGGCAGATTGTGAGACTAAGGTGAAATCAAAGGATAGGTGAAAGCACACCTCAATAATTGTATAATCATAATTTTCACATGAAATTTTAATTAATGCATTGTAGATATTTATCATCTGAAAACTAATGGGGAAGTTGGAAACAATGGTGAGAAAAACTGTATCTGAGAAAACTAGAGTGTTATGAAAATTTGAGTCCTCAGCCAATGCATTATGCTTATTTCACTTTGTTACCATGGAGACAGTGCCAAAAATGTACCCATCCATTGAAAATGGCCATTATGTAGTCAAAGAATCATTAATAAGCATCAGTAGATCATTAATAAAGAGTTTGGTTATAATCATTATTCCTTAACAGTGTGCCTTCCTATTTTGAACAGAAGTCATTTGGTGGAGCATGTCTGTGAAAGCAATGAAGGTAATCAATGTGGAGATACCGTAAACCAAATTACTAGTTTTACTGTGCATGAGGATTGTACTACTGGAGATAAATCCTGTGAATGCGTTAAGTGTAGAGAAGCCTTCACAGATGGATCTTTCCCTGAGAACCCAGGAAGATCTCATCCTGGACACAAACCTAGTCCCTGTGAGGAATGTGGGCCAGCCTGCAGCTGTGTCTTGAGCCGCAGCACTGACTTGGACGCAGACCTTGTAGAAAAACCCTATGAACGTCGTGAACATCAGGACTCTGGCACAGCATTTAAGAGATACTTGAAGAATCTCAGCAGTAAAAAATCTTTAGAGTGCAAGAAATGTGGAAAAGCTTTCACACGCACCTCATCCTTTCAGGATCATGTGCAAGGTCGCTGTGGACAGAATGTCCATGTGTGTAATGTATGTGGGAAAGCTTTTATGTATAATTCTGATCTTACACGTCATGTGAGAACTCACACTGGGGAGAGACCATATAAATGTGTGGAGTGTGGGAAAGCGTTTAGGTCTACTTCAAGCCTGCAAAGACATGCGAGGACACACGCTCGGGAAAAATCCTCTAAATGTCAGCAATGTGGGAAAGCCTTCCCTGATCACTACTCGCTTGAAGTACACATGAGAAGACACAAAGAGGACAGACCCTTGGAATGTAAGGAGTGTGGGCAAAGTTTCAGGGAGCATCTACCTTTTGAACGTCACATGACCACACACAATGTAGTGAAACCCTATGAATGTAAGGAGTGTGGCAGAGCCTTCAGGTATCACACAGCCCTTGGAGTACATATGAGGACACATACTGGGGACAGACCCTACAAATGTAAGGAGTGTGGGAAAACTTTCCGGAAGTGTGAACATTTTAAACGTCACATGACCACACACAGTACCGTGAAACCCTATGAATGTAACCGGTGTGGCAAAGCCTTCCGGGATCACACAGACCTGCGAATACATATGAGGACACACACTGGGGAAAGACCCTATGAGTGTCAGCAATGTGGGAAGACCTTCAGATATCTTGGAAATCTGCGAGAACATGTGACAACACACACTGGGGAGAGACCGTATGAGTGTCAACAATGTGGGAAGACCTTCAGGTATAACTCATGCCTGCGAGAACACATGAGGAAACACACTGGGGAGAGACCCTATAAATGTCAGCACTGCGGAAAAGCCTTCATTCGTCACCACACCCTTGTAGTACATACTGTGAGGAGGCACTCAGAGGGTGGACACTTGGAATGTAAGGAGTGTGGTGAAGCTTTCAGAAAGCATCGACCTTTCGAACGTCACATGGCCACACACAATGTCCTGAAACCCTATGAATGTAAGGAGTGTGTCAGAGCGTTCAGGTATCACAGAGACCTACAGGTACATACGAGGACTCACACTGGGGAGAGACCCTTTAAATGTCAGCAGTGTGCGAAAGCTTTTAAGTCTCCTGCAAACCTTCGCGCACATACGAGGACACACGCTGGGGAAAGCCCCTGTGAGTGTCAGCAGTGTGGGAAAGTCTTCTCGACTCCTGGAAACCTGCGAGCACACATGAGGACACACAGTGGAGAAGGACCCTGTAAATGTCAGCAGTGTGGGAAAGCGTTCGCCTGTGCTGCGTCCTTACGAGTACATACGAGGACACACACTAGAAAGCCACCCTATGAATGTCACAGCTGTGGCAAAGCCTTCAGGAGTCCATCACACCTGGAAGCACACATGCGGACACACACTGGGGAGAGCCCTTTTAAGTGTATGGAGTGTGGGAAAGCTTTCAATCGGCCTCAGTGTTTTCAAGATCATTTGAAAACGCACAGCACAGTTAAACCCTATGAATGCAAGGAGTGTGGGAAGGAATACAAGTTTCCCTCATCCCTTCGAGTGCATATGAAGAAACACACTGGGGAGAGACATTCACTAGTCACCGCTCCCTTCAAGAACACGTGAGGATGCGCAGTGGACAGGATCCCTTTGAATCTAAGGACCCTGGTAAGATCTTCCAGTGTCCCGTAGACCTGCAAGTACGTGTGATGACACTCACTAGAGCAGAACCATATGAATGTCTGCACTGTGAGAAAGCCTTCCATTGTCCCTCTTCCCTTCGAGGACACATGTGAAAGCACAGTGATGTGAAACCCTATGAACTTAAGAACCATGGAAAAGCCTTCAGGTACCTCATCAATCTGGGAGCACAGACATGATGTGGGAAAGCATTTATTCTCCCTAAAATCATTTTTAAAATGAGAGCCAATACCTGGAGATGAACCTGAATGGACACAATTTTGGTAAATCTTCTGGTATCAACTTTATGTATTTTGTTCATGAAAATGTCAGTGGGGCAGAAATCGTTTCATTGTTATAAACACGGTTTTGTTTTTGCAAGTGCCTCTTCCTTGATAGAGATGCGAAGTGTCTTAATTCCTAGTTCATGTCGCTGATGTGAACACTAATGATGGTCAGTGTCCTTTGTCCTCTGCATCTCTACAACATACACTTTGTTATCTCAGACTTGGAGTAATCACATGGTTATGTGAAACATGTCTCTTTTCCATTACAGTGTCTCTTGGACTCAGGTTGATAAGAATGTGTCTGTGGGAGGGGTGTGTGCATACAACTTTATATAACTTTAGAAAAAAACTTTCTTATGCTCACATTCCAAAATTCTCTTAATCTATGATCATCACATGAGACTTATTGTTGAAAGTTCTTTTCTGGGGCGCCTGGGTGGCTCAGTTGGTTGAGCGACTGCCTTCGGCTCAGGTCATGATCCTGGAGTCCCGGGATCGAGTCCCACATCGGGCTCCCTGCTCAGCAGGGAGTCTGCTTCTCCCTCTGACCCTCCCCCCTCTCATGTGCTCTCTCTCTCTCTCTCATTCTCTCTCTCAAATAAATAAATAAAATCTTAAAAAAAAAAAAGTTCTTTTCTGTTGTCTTTTGCAGATACAGGAATTTCCTGACTCTCTATCACCTGCACATTTCAGTCTTCATTATTGAAACACATGTTTTCAAGTAAATTTTCTCTTTTTATTGAATGAAAAGTTAAATTTCTGACGTTGGTTTATCTTTTCTGAGAGTCATTTTGGTGTCTTTGGTCGATTTTGTTCTAAATGTGATTTGGAAGAACATGCCTTTTGACCATGACTCTGGATTGCTTATTTTTTTTGTGATCAGTGATTGTGGTAGAAGTATCAATGAGGTGCTGTTTTTGGCCCCAGGAGGTCAGGTCTGGTGTGCATAGTGCCATTAATATCAGCCAGAACTCCTGCCAAAATACGGCATATGGTAAATTTTAGACATAGGAGCCTCTTCAGTTTTATCCATATTGGATCTAACAACATTTCATTATTTCCATAATATTCCATAGTCCTGAGCTACCCCAAAGGCGTACCAGTTGGACTAAATGTTTGTGGTTTTACCCTTGGCAAAAGTAGGGTGTGTAACTCATCCTATTGGGTTGGACATCAAATGGAAAAGTATTGCTGTCTCAGTACCTTCAAAAGAATTTGCAGGGTGCTTGGATGACTAGGTCAGTGGATTGTGCAACTCTTGGTCTTGGCGTTGTGGGTTTGAGCCCCACATTCTGTGTAGAGATCATGTAAAATAAATAATAAAATAACATCTTAAAAAGAAAACGGATTTGCAGTAGCACACCCAAGATAATATTTACCACTTTCATCCTTTTAAAAATACCCACTAGTAAACTATGAAAAAAACTTTCTTCCTTAGAAGAGTGACATGTAAAATGCCACAGGGACTCAAAACATGATGTGTCGGCATTAAGTCATGAGGGGTTTTGTCTGTATCCCAGTGTGCTCTGGTTCCAAGATCAGATGCCGTAAGTATTTATCTTGAGCTTAAGCAAAATGTAATTTTTTGAGACTTTATGTCCCTTTAAAGCCAAAAGTTTTAACAAGTAGATGATGCCTTCCATTGAAGGGAGGCAGAGAATGAAATTATCTCCCTAGTATAACAAAGTAGAGATGCAGAAAACTCTGTCATCCAGAGCTGCCTTAGGGGTTTGTGAAAAGTACAAAAGACTTTCTGTGATTCCCTGCAATATGACTGTCCATGGGTATTACCCAAGTGAAAGCAAAAACTCGCTACACTTATCAACTGGAATACCAAATCCACTGCATAGATGAATTACCATGAAAAATCTCCTCTAGTGGTAATAGATGTCAGTAGGGTATGGGGTTAGGAACAAGAGTGTGGAGGGATGAAAATGTTATTTATTGCTGAGAGGTTCTAGACAGACGTCCATTGTCAGCCATTGGGTTTTCTCAGGAGGGAAATGGTGTTACAGGGCTTAGCAGAGGGGATCGTGAGACACTGAGGCTTTTAAACTTCTATCATGGGCTTGATCCCCTGAAGGGCTTCTTCATACAGTATTGTCTCATTCTGCCAAGAGGTTTTGAAAAATACAGTTTTATCTTGATGAGGTACACTGTGGATTCTGCCAATATCAGTTGAACATGTTGCCCATAAAGAACAAGGTAGATGATCCAACAGGAACCAACGACCAGTGTTCCCAGGCTCTGCTATGGTGCCATCAGAGACCGAGTGTAGAAAAGAGGCCATGGGGTCGTGTACTTCCCCTGGTGGATTATTTTGATCACTGCTGCCAAATTCTGGAATTATTTGCCCGTTTGAGGGAATCAAATTCTGGCATGATACTTTTCTAAGAGATGTCAGGTGCACACACGAATAGAGGAGAAGTAACTAAGGAGAAGGTATCTCTCCAAGGGCCTAGACGAAAAGAAT
>NW_027744113.1:0-306 GCF_054177405.1 Leptonychotes weddellii | reverse complement strand
TTTAAAAAAAAAAAGATTTTATTTATTTATTTGACAGAAAGAGAGCACAAGCAAGGGGAGCGGGAGAGGAAGAAGCAGGCTCCCCGCGGAGCAGGGAGCCCGATGCGGGGGCTCGGGGCTCGATCCCAGGACCGTGGGACCATGACCTGAGCCGAAGGCAGACGCTTAACCGACTGAGCCATCCAGACACCCCAGGAGATCACTTTTTCTGTCTTGCTCTTGTCCTCTGTATTGGAAAAGGGAAAAGATCTGTGTTCTGACCACCTTATTCCATCCGTAATCTTGGACGGAGTGGTTTTGAGGGTG
>NW_027744112.1:0-306 GCF_054177405.1 Leptonychotes weddellii | reverse complement strand
CTCAATGCTATTCCATTGATTTATGTGACTATCCTTATGATGACTGGTAGATTACTGTAGCTTTGTAGCAAGCTTTTAAATCCAGAAATGTGAGTCCTCCAACTTGCTCTTCTTCTCCAAGATTGCTTTGTTTATTCTGGGTCCCTTGCATCTTCATATGAATTTTAGGGTCATCTTACCAACTTTTGCAAAAAGCAGCCGGGATTTTGATAGGGATTGCACTGAGTTTGTAAATCAATTTGGGGATCATAGCCACCTTAATGATATTAAATCTTCCAGTCCATGTTGTAGACCATTCTGATCCAT
>NW_027744111.1:0-306 GCF_054177405.1 Leptonychotes weddellii | reverse complement strand
CATCATCACTTTTGCCTGGACTACCGCAATAATGTCCATCTGGTCTCTCTGCATTCATTCTTGCATCCTTTCAATCCATTCTTTACATAGCAAGTATCATGACTGGTTTTTTTTTTAAGATTTATTTATTTATTTATTTTGGGGGGCAGGGGGGCAGAGGGAGAGAGAATCTTGAGCAGATTCCTTGCTCAGCGCAGAGTCAGATGTGGGGCTCAATCTCAGGACTCTGAGATAACGACCTGAGCCGAAACCAAGAGTCGGCCGCTTAACCGACTGCACCACCCAGGCGCCCTGCATCATGACTTT
>NW_027744110.1:0-306 GCF_054177405.1 Leptonychotes weddellii | reverse complement strand
GACTGAGTCTGAGACACTAAGTCTTGCCATGAAATGCAACTGGGTCTTTGAAGCCAGGGGTATTGCTCAGAGCATGCAATCCGTGCAGATTCTAATGATGCCTGCAAGGAGGCATCCTGGATCAACCGGTCACAAACTATCTGCTTCTCATCAACGCTATGAAAAGAACAAAAACACCTTTTATAATATTAACATCCTTATGTTCTCCTCATATGGAATTGCAATATTTAGTTATTTTTCAAAGAAATTTGATTATATTCATCATTCTTGTATTTTAACCCAAGTGAAGGCTTTTTAAGTTTTTAT
>NW_027744109.1:0-306 GCF_054177405.1 Leptonychotes weddellii | reverse complement strand
GGTGGTAGAGATGATGATGGTGATGAAGATGACGGTAATGATGGTGATGAAGATGATGATGGTGATGAAGATGACGGTAATGATGGTGGTGAAGATGATGATGGTGATGATGGTGGCGATGGTGATGAAGATGACGGTAACGATGGTGGTAGAGATGATGATGGTGATGAAGACAATGGTGTTGGCGGTGATGGTGGCATTGGTTGTGGTGGTCACAGACATGTAGTTTTAGTGATGGCAGAGGTGATGATATTGTTCATAGGAATAGAGGGTGTGACAGTGTAACAGTGACGACAGAGATTGTAG
>NW_027744108.1:0-306 GCF_054177405.1 Leptonychotes weddellii | reverse complement strand
GGTTCCCAATGACCCCTTTTATGTCTCTGAAAGACTGCCATCTTTAATATCTCATTCTCAAGAAATGGCCCAAGAAGGAAGTCAAGGAAGGAAAAGAAAGAGATCTGCTCCAGGAACTTCATCATGTCTTTGACCAGATGGCCCAGCTTGGTGTCCAAGACCAGTTCCTGTCCCTATCCTTGTCCTCTCTGCATGTCCTAAGCACCAGAATCATCTGCAGTCTTTATAGCCCTTGGTGATTTCTTAGAGAAGCCATAGTGTACCTTTTCCTTAATTTATTTTCACCTTTCTGTATCATATGTTTTC
>NW_027744107.1:0-306 GCF_054177405.1 Leptonychotes weddellii | reverse complement strand
GTGGGCTGGGTGGTGGAATGAGAGGCCCTCCCCGTGGAGGCATGGTGCAGAAACCAGGATTTGGAGTGGGAAGGGGAATTGCTCCAAGGCAGTGAATTGCTCTTCAGTTGATCTTCACGCAGCAGTACAAATCTCCTAGCTCCTGCAGAATGGTGAATTTCTTACACCAGCGTTTGGTATCCTGGAGTTTGACCCTAGTCTATTATAAACTGCTTAAGTTTGTACAATTTTACTTTTTGTGTTAATTATGTGTGCTCCCTTTCCCGCCCTTCCCTCTCCTCACCTTTTAGTCCTTCACTTCCAATT
>NW_027744106.1:0-306 GCF_054177405.1 Leptonychotes weddellii | reverse complement strand
TGTGTCAAGGGCAGAGTCCTACCCCTGCCGTGCAGGCCCTTTCATTTTTTTCCCCTCTAAACTCAGCCAGCAGTGCACATTTAGACTTTTGGTATTATTAGTTTAGCTTTCTAGCTCCCTAAATACAAAAAGTAATGCCATCAGGTTGTGCTAAGTGGATCGGCATTGATGGACATGGGATTTATCTTCATTCTCTTCTGTCTATATTAATTTAACCTCAATTGGGGTGTTGTTGAGGCTCAAGCTTTCTTTTGACTTCATTTCAAATATTTTTTTTCTTTTTTTAAAGGGGGGAGGGGCAGAAGG
>NW_027744105.1:0-306 GCF_054177405.1 Leptonychotes weddellii | reverse complement strand
TGGAAATGATTACAAAATTTTATTGAGACATTGATCAAGCCTTCACAATATATGTCTCATTCTGGATGGGAAAACAAGATATGAAAACATGCCATTTTCCTCAAAAACAATGTGGAGGGTCATGAAATTCTAAATATAGTTTTATGGGAAGGTTTCAAACTTCACAAAATAATCCCAAAGTTTATCAGGAAAAGTAAGTATTTAGAAATTGCAAGAGACTTGAATAGGCTGAGTAATTAAGGGAGATTATTCCTACAAGGTTTAATACACGTTAAAATCCTTGACTACTGACATAGAATGTTAGTA
>NW_027744104.1:0-306 GCF_054177405.1 Leptonychotes weddellii | reverse complement strand
TGGGGGTAAGTAGAAACCAGCAGAACTTCTAATGGATGTATAAGGGCTAGATTGAGAGACTGAAATCCCTGGAAGTTCCAGCTATAAAGGAGTCATGAACCCACCATCAGTGTTCTCTTAAGGACAAATAAATAGAATTTGTTTTTCAAAGATTGGAAATGGGGCAGGGGAAATAAAACATTGCTCCATGAGGTACCCAAGATAATTCCCAAGTGTAATACAGCAAGCTGCAGAAAGAAGAGGGAATGGCAAGAAATCTGAGAAAAATCCTTCAAGTTACACTAATTCTCACAGAATGCTAAGCTG
>NW_027744103.1:0-4587 GCF_054177405.1 Leptonychotes weddellii | reverse complement strand
GGTTAAACAGTCAACAAAACCAAAAGAAAGAGTACTATTGAGGGGCACCTGGGTGGCTCAGTCGGTTAAGCCTCTGCCTTTGGCTTAGATCATGATCTTAGGGTCCTGGGATCAAGCCATGCATTGAGCTCCCTACTCAGTGGGGAATCTGCTTCTCCCTCTTCCTCTGTGCTCTCTCTCTGTGTCTCTAATAAATAAATAAAATCTTTAAAAAATAGTACTACTGATACTCTTAATGGGTATTAATATTAGTATAACTAACACATTGAACAGTGCCTAGATGCCAAGTGCTTTTCTGAATGGCTTCTGCGTATTGTGTGGCAATCCCCAGAATATCCTTAGGAGGGAGTTTTTTATTTTTTCTTGTTTACATGTGGAATAGAGTTTTTATTTAACTTTTTCAAGGACAGACAGCTGGTCAGTGATGGAACTCAGTTTTAAGCCCAATTATAATATTATGGGTTTTTAAAATTTATGATACTTCTAATATTTTGTTAATGGAAATCATTTCTGACTTTGGTCATTATGTATTTGGTAACAGTGATTTTAAGATTTACTTACAAAAGAGTTCCTATTGCTATTTAATTGTTCCTTCAGACAACTGAAGGAAGTGGGAATACTGCCTCCCATAATAGTGCCTGACATAGTTTTGATCTCCTATGGGCTTTGTTTCATCTAGGGCAGTGATGCCCAGGCTTATCCCTTGAGATTCTGATTCAATTTGTGTGGAGGGAGGCTTAGGGAATTGTGTGTGTGTGTGTGTGTGTGTGTGTGTGTGTGTGATGATCAATGGTGAAGGTATTTAAAAAACAATATCCAGATAGTCCATTACATAGTAATATATATACAATATTCATATTATATATGTAATATATATTATAACACAGTCAATAATATAGTTTAATTATATAGTTAAATAGTTAAATATCCAGATATTAATGCAGCCAGGATTGGGAACCACTAATTTAGAGGTTTCATTCGAATCTTTGTGACTGTGCTTATGTTCTGGTAATAGAATGAAGGCAATAAATAAGTAAGGTATAACACAAATACCTGAGAATGGCATTGGTAATTTGTATATTAAAAAATTACATTTGTAAGGGACTCCCATATATAGTTCCCAAAGTAGTTGTGTATTTTCTCAATTCCACCAGCAATGGATAAGGAAAAAATAATTGTTCCATATCCTTGCCAAAAGCAGATACTATTAGTCTTTTAAATATTATATATCTTGTTGGATATAGTAGAAACTTAGTGCAATTTAATTGACATTTTCCTCATGATTAATGGTAATGAGCATACTTTTATGTGCTTGTAAGATACCTGTAGACATTTAGTGAAATGTCTCTTCAAAACACTTGTTCATATAGTAATGGAGTTGTCTACTTACTATTGAGTCATAGTGTTTTCTATATATTCTATATACAAATTATTTGTCATCTCTGTGTATGTCAGTTACTCTCCTCATAGCAAATAAATGGCAGGTATGTTTCTTGTCTAGTGTAATAAATATGATATATTCCTCGAGAACAGAGACATATTCAGAGCCATTTCAAAAGATCTGGATATCCTAAGTTCCGGATTCCTCCCTTATAATGCAAGTGCTAGGGTCATCTGACTCTTTTTACATTGACCTATAGAAATACGGGCTTTGCAAGTTGGTGAGAAATGCTGATACTCTGGCTACTGCTATTTCTGTTAGTAAACTTCACTTCTGACTCAGGAACCTCCTGTCAGCTACCAGCAACTATGAAACCATGCCAGACTAACTTGTTAGCTTGAAAGTAGTTTAAAATCACAGAACTTTTACAGTTCTTGACAATGACTTCAACTGCTGGACAGATACTTACGGATTATTTAGAATTCTCCATCAGACTTCCCTTCTGGCCTTATAATGAAATGTGAGAAAGGAAAAAAGCCACACCTCTCAGTCTTGGTTTGCAGAAAACTCTGGTACTAGTTGAAGAGATTTGATGCTGCATTATAACCCCATACTTATGTGGTTGGGTAAGAAAATTGGACGGAAAACCCTTCCAATGATTAGAATGTCATAGTGGATCTTGCTGCTCACCTTCCTTGGTATAGACTATGTCCAGAGGTTAAAATATGCGTGATAGTAATTGTTTGATGTATGGTCATGAACTTGTTGACTTGGAACTCTGTGACAGTTTTATGTCAATAGTAATATAAATATTCAGAGTATATTTTGTATCCTGTTTGAATGTACACCAAGTTAACCCACTATAGAGGAGTATCTTGATAATCAGGAATACCAAATACCTGGTTATGTGATTGCTGCCTTGTTTTCTCAGCCAAACTGTACTTGTTCGTTAAGTCATAACTAACCATAATATATATCACCATTTCTGAGTACCCCATCTGTTAATGGTCGAGACCAATGCTGATCCACTTATGTGCCACTTTTCCATATAAAAATAAGCTGGCTAGCTAGTGGCGAGTTCATTACATTGAGCCTCTTCCAAAATTGACAGTACAGTAATTTCTTCCTGGAAAAGTGGATTAATCTTACTAGTAAGTGGATTAATCTCCCTTTTCTTGGTTCTGATGCTTCTCTCCACATTATTATAACTGGATTTAGTGATATCTTATTCACTGTCCTGTTACCTCACACACCATCACTTTTGACACGTCAATCATTTTTATAACAAAAGAGGCGATGGCCATCAGTTGTCTTAGTATATTTGTGTCACCTAGAAAGAGTTGTAACAGAATATTGAAATACCAGTTATACTGTCAACCAAGTAATAATATTTACATGTTTAGATACTTATCTATAAAAGAAGACTCTGCATCTGGAGCTTGCCTCTAAAATATAGTACTTGTTGTCATGCCAGCACACAGATGTAAGAACCGAGAGATGTAAGCAGAATGCTCTTTCACTAATTCTCCTAATCACAATATTAATTATCCTTCTTCTTATTCCCCCAATTTTACCTTCTTATGATGTAGAGGTCTTGTTTCCTTCGAGATAGTAGTGCTTCCATCATGAAACACAACAATGATTCCGCTGAAGTAGAGGGTGATATTATCTCCTTCCTATTTTGATTTCTTCATGTTACCTGGCCATTTGGAGTTCCTGATGCCACTGAAACATAACCAATGGCTTTGGTGATGCATCCCGATTATCATGAAACAAGAAGAATGCTATGGGGTAAAGGATGCATGTTTGGAAGACAAGATTCTCTGGGGCACCCAGAGATGGCTGTAGTGATTCATGAATTTTGTGCCTCTTTTTGAGGAAAAGGGTGATTGTCTATTCATTTGTACAATGATACTAGTACCATACAAAATGGAAACATGTTTTTGAGTGTTTCCGTACTTTAATACGTGTAGAAGGGTGTTTGAAAGCAGACCATCCAAAGGGATTTGCTAATTGTGTGGGATGCTTTCTTTTTTAGTAAAAGCCACCATTACCCATCGAATATCTTGCTGTGTAGCAAGGGCTGGAAACCTAGAAACTGCATTTCCCAGACCTCTCTGACTGAAAGATTCCAAATTAAAAGCCATATGTGTGAGGTTTGGAAATTGGAAGAAAAGCAGAAGTAGAGATAGTTAAGTGTTTGGGCACATGGAAGAAATTATGTTTACAGTGGCTTCCTGGACATCTCTGAATCCCCCAGGCAGCTGGACCACTGCAAGTAGCTTCCCATGACCCCTACACTTCCAGATTTTCTCCTGCTTCCCTATGATACCTGTTCCCTATCTTTTTGCAGTAATTTTGAAGGCAACAAATTTCCTCTGTAAATCCCATTTTAATAAAATGCCCAGAGTGTTTTCTGTTTTCATAACAAAACTATGATATATGTATCAGTTACATCTGTGTTAGGAAATCAATAGTTTTGATATATGTATCAGTTATTTTTAGGTTGCTTAACAGGGACTAATATCCGTAAAAGTGATATAAGATAAGATAGTTATCTAGAAAGAAGTTGCTGTGGGTGATGTCACAGAGGTTACTGCCTATGTTCTCCTCTAGGATTTTGATGGATTCCTGTCTCACGTTGAGGTCTTTCATTCACTTTGAGTTTATCTTTGTGAATGGTGTTAGAGAATGGTCGAGTTTCATTCTTCTGCATGTGGCTGGCCAATTTTCCCAGCACCATTTATTGAAGATACTGTCTTTTTTCCATTGCATGTTTTTTCCCGCTTTGTCAAAGATTATTTGACCATAGAGTTGAGGGTCCATATCTGGGTTCTCTATTCCGTTCCATTGGTCTATATGTCTGTTTTTGTGCCAGTACCATGCTGTCCTGGCGATCACAGCTTTGTAATTAGCTTGAAATCGGGCAACATGATGCCTCCAGCTTTGTTTTTCTTTTTCAACATTTCCTTGGCGATTCAGGGTCTTTTCTGATTCCATACAAATTTTAGGATCGTTTGTTCCAGCACTTTGAAAAATGTCATTGGAATTTTGATTGGGATGGCATTGAAGGTATAGATTGCTCTGGGTAGCATAGACATTTTAACAATGTTTATTCTTCCAATCCATGAGCATGGAATATTTTTCCATCTTTTTGTGTCTTCTTCAATTTCTTTCATGAGTGTTTTGTAGTTCCTAGAGTATAG
>NW_027744102.1:0-306 GCF_054177405.1 Leptonychotes weddellii | reverse complement strand
GGTCAATTCCACCTCCGGCAAAGACATTTGGGAACCACGGCAACAGGCCCCTCCCCCAGAAGATCAGCAAGAACAGCCAGCCAAGACGAAGTTTACTGATCAATGAGAATGGCAGAACTCCAGTGGTAGGGGAATACTGCACATTAGAATCCATGGCTTTTTTACCACGATTCTTTAGTCTTTCAAAGTTAATTTTTTTTAACTGTCTTTTTTTCTTTCTTTTTTTTTTTTTGAATTTTTCTTTTTCCCTTTTTCAACCAACATCTTATCAATCCCTTTTTTAAAAAACATTTCTATTTTTCATTT
>NW_027744101.1:0-306 GCF_054177405.1 Leptonychotes weddellii | reverse complement strand
TACTGGATTGTCTGTGGGTGAAATTATATGTATCTAGGAGTTGTGTTAAATGCTGGAGGCACCCCCAGCAAAAGTGGAGAGTTTAATGAAACAAGATAGACAAAATGTTAGTAATTGCTAAAACTTGTCTCATGGAGGTTCATTGTAATATTCTCTCTACTTTGGGGTATGTTTGAAATTTTCTAAAATGAAAAGTTTAAACACTTACCATGATAGAATATGAAAACTGTTTGTTGGACAGAAAAGAATAAGTTGAATAAATTCCTTAAGCTTTCGGATTGTAATTGTGTCCGCGCCCACATTTCT
>NW_027744100.1:0-306 GCF_054177405.1 Leptonychotes weddellii | reverse complement strand
TATTATTTTCTGGTTGTTTCTAAATCTATACAAAATCATATTTTACTTTTATAAGTTTGTAGGCTATTTCTTTCAATTCAATTATTCTCTCTCTCCACCCATTCACCCTCGACCATAACCTGTAAGTTTTCTTTCTTTCTTTTTCTTTCTTTCTTTCTTTCTTTCTTTCTTTCTTTCTTTCTTTCTTTCTTTCTTTCTTTTTTTCTTTCTTTCTTTCTTTTTCTTTCTTTCTTTCTTTCTTTCTTTCTTTCTTTCTTTTCTTTCTTTCTTTCTTTCTTTCTTTCTTTCTTTCTTTCTTTCTTTCTT
>NW_027744099.1:0-306 GCF_054177405.1 Leptonychotes weddellii | reverse complement strand
GGCTGGCAACCTGGGCCAGGTAGGAAGGGAGTTACTCACAGAGAACATTCAGGGTGAATGGGTCACTACGACCAGCACTCACTGGGTTCCGAGTTTCACACTCATATGGTCCTGTGTCATTCCTTGTGACACCGTGTATAGTGAGAGTCCTGTTGTCCAGGGACAGCTGCAGCCTGGTGCTGGCCAGGAGGCTCTCATTGTTTACTGACCACAGGTAGCTTGTGCTCTGAGTCTGAGGTCCACACGTTAATACAACAGAATCCACATTCTCCACGGGATCGGAGTTGTTGCTCGTGATGTTGGGTT
>NW_027744098.1:0-306 GCF_054177405.1 Leptonychotes weddellii | reverse complement strand
TATTAACACCTTGGAAGAACTCATCTTCTATTGGGAGACTTTGTAGTGTGCGTATGGAAGCCTGTGCACAAAGTGTGATGAGAACAGAGCACCAGATCTGGGAAGGGAAAGTCCAGCTGTCACACCATGGATCTCAGAGTCATCACCAATAAAATGGGAGAAATATACTCTCTACTCCCCCTTGAGAGTGTTGTTGCAACGGACACGTGAAAGTTCTTAATAAACCATAAAATACTGCACCCATATATACCTTTTACTACTGTTTCATTATATAGGTATATCGGATTTTCCCAGTAAACTGAAAGC
>NW_027744097.1:0-306 GCF_054177405.1 Leptonychotes weddellii | reverse complement strand
TGAGGTCATGCCAACAGCTACAGGGCAGGGTTGTGAATGAGAATTAAGGAGGGACAGAGCTAAGACCTGGGAGTACATGTATGAAGAGCCCTCATTTATGTGGGGGTCATGGATTTGCATCCCTCAAAGAGTCATGCCACCCTGGAAGCCCTTTGCAGTGGTGTGTGCACCAGAGCTGCCTGTGGGTCCTGTAGGGACAGCTCTGCAAATGGTACCAAGGATGGTGGGGGACCAGCGGCACAGTGAACTAGCCTGCGCTCCGAGTTTGTCCAGAAACCATTCTGACTCTTCTTAAATGTGTGCATC
>NW_027744096.1:0-306 GCF_054177405.1 Leptonychotes weddellii | reverse complement strand
ACCTGAGCCGAAGGCAGTCGCTTAACCAACTGAGCCGCCCAGGCGCCCCTAGAGTGGTTTTGATAATCCCCTTGAATGGTAATTATAGTGAGGCACAGATACTTTGATAATAAAGTGATTCAAGAAATAATGACTATCCCACAGAGCCATTTGGTTTCTCTCAGCCCCCATCCCTCTCCAACCATGGTCCTCCCTTCCCATATCCGCTCTTCCCACTCAGGAGAGCGGAAGTCTGAACATTTTATCTACTTAGCATCTCTAGTAATTTGGGCTGTGAACGCACTTTGCCATCAATTGAGTAGCTGT
>NW_027744095.1:0-306 GCF_054177405.1 Leptonychotes weddellii | reverse complement strand
TTTATAGAAGTATCTTGACAAACTTATGTGATGGCCACTTCATTTTTTATTAAGTTTTTAATTTTAATTCCAGTACAGTTAATATACAGTGCTATATTGGTTTCAGATGTATAATACAGTGATTCAGCAGTTCTCTGTATTACTCATTGCTCATCATGGTAAGTGTACTCTTTAATCCCCTTCAACTAGCTCATCCACCCCCCCATCCACCTCCTCTGTTTGTTCTCTCTAGTTAAGAATCCTTTTTTGGCTTGTCTCTCTCTTTTTTTTTTGTTTTGTATTTCTTTCTTAAATTCCACATTTGAG
>NW_027744094.1:0-306 GCF_054177405.1 Leptonychotes weddellii | reverse complement strand
GATATGTTTGGATTTAATACTGTTTTGTTATCGTTAGTTTGGTTTTTCTCCTGCACTTTTTTTTCATCGTTGATTCTTTACTGCTATTTTTGGTATTACCTGAATACTTTTAGTATTCTACTTTAATATAAGTATTGGTGTATGTTATATTTAATATGTAAATATATATTTATATTTTATAGATATTTTAGGGATTACAGTATACATTGCTAACTTTTCAGTCTTCTTAAGAGTTAATACTTTTTCAGTGAAAATAAAGTCAAGATACCTTACAACAAAATAGATCTAGTCTCTCCTTTGCCTTGT
>NW_027744093.1:0-306 GCF_054177405.1 Leptonychotes weddellii | reverse complement strand
TTGAGCAGCTCTGCTTCATTTATCATATCAGTGATGATAGAAATGGTAAGTTCTGACTAACGGTGGTGCTAGAAGTAACAGAGAAAGAAAGGCCAATACTGTTGATGTTCATAAAACACTGGATTTGCTCAATAATGTTTAGGCTTTATAATTTTACAAGTAGGGCTATAAGAAAGCACCTTTACTGTTGAAATTCCTTACTCAACAATAATTTATGATCTGAGAACTCCTGGTTTTTCTATCGACATTTCTTTTAGAGCATGCAAGATCTCTTAGGAATGCAACTATCACATTATACCAAAAGGG
>NW_027744092.1:0-4588 GCF_054177405.1 Leptonychotes weddellii | reverse complement strand
ACTCAAAGTACAACTTCCTGAATTACGATAATTATTGTTCAAGAAGTTGCAACTAACAATGGGTTCAGAAGAACAGGAACCAGAAGGGCATATGAAGTTATTTCAATTGAATGGGAAATACATTAAATGTGCTTATAAGCTGTTAGAAAGATGTAATGAATAAGGTTGACAGGAAGGCCACTGTGATTTGAAGAAGTTGCTCAAATTTCATGTTTGTATATTTTAAATTGCCCTGCACTGTGAGTGTCTAATTCGTGACACCTCAGCATTTCATTTGCTTGAGAAAAATAGAATCTTCCTTGCCCTGTCCATGAAGGCTCGCTTGACTTGCTGGTTCCTTAGGCTGTAAATAAAGGGGTTCAGCATGGGGGCTACTGAGGTGTTTAGCACAGCAACTCCCTTGCTCAGAGACACTCTGTCTTTTGCTGAGGGTTTAATATACATGAAAATGCAGCTGCCATAGGAGATGGAGATGACAATCATGTGGGATGAGCAGGTGGAAAAGGCCTTTGTCCTCTGACTAGTAGAAGGAATTCTCAAAATTGTTCTGATGATATATATGTAGGACAGAATTATTAATGCCAAGGTGAACATTAAAGTAAACACAGCACAGGAAAAACCCATTATCTCTAGGAATTTTGTGTCTGAACAAGAAAGTTGCAGCAGGGGAAAATAATCACAGGTGAAATGGTCAATAATATTAGATCTACAGTAATTAAGGTTTAAGAGGAACATGAGTGCGGGGAATATGATTAAGAATGAAATCAACCATGAAAAGAAGACAAGGAGTGTGCAGACTCGAGGATTCATGATGGTCATGTAATGCAGAGGTTTGCAGATGGCAATGTAACGGTCATAGGACATGGCAGCCAGGAGGTAAAATTCAGTGACCCCCAACAGAATGAAAAAAAATAACTGAGCAATGCAATCATCAAAAGAAATAGTTTTATCTCCTGTAATCAGGGTGCCCAGGAACTTGGGTATGCTGACAGTCGTGAATGAAACTTCTAGCAAGGAGAAATTTCTGAGGAAGAAATACATGGGGGTCTGGAGGTGGGAATCCAGCAGGGTAAGGGTGATAATGGTCAGATTCCCAGTGATGCTGAGCATGTAGGTGATGAGCAGAAAGACAAAGATGACCCCCTGAAGCTGTGGGTCATCTGACAATCCCAGGAGGATAAACTCTGTTAGTTCTGTGTGGTTTCTCATTCTTCAGTCACTTAATTGTTGTTCTCCTGCCAGACCTCTAGGAGAAAACACAAGGAACAAACTTGAAGAGAGGATTAGCAAAGGTCGAAGTGTGGAGCCAGAATTTGGCTGAAATACCATGTGTTTTCATCTATAGGCGAGAATTTACGTTAACTGATAAGAACAATAATCCCTTAATTTCCTCTCTTCTACAGGGGAAATCTCCAGTTATGGCAAGTTTGAAAACATTCAATATCACAGAGCTTGCAGGGCTAGAGCAGGGATCTTTCCCAGGCTTTTCTGACACCAAATAACGTGTTAACTTTCAAAGATGTGCGCATGAGGTTTCTTCCCAGTGAAGACCACCTTTGTGCTCTTGCTCCAATTGTTTACTAGTTTCCCATTCTCTGTAAGTTAAAGCTTAATTACATTGAGAATCCTCAGGAATGGGAAAGATCCTGTATTTTTTAATGACGTGTGAGTGTTCTGTCCTTAGCCATTGATCAACTTTTGCTAACACTCAGCTTTTTCAACTCCTCCTATTACCTCATGGGTCAGATACACTAGAGTCATTGCCACCAGCAACCTTTGATGTTAGAGATAGAGGGGAGACAGAGGCAAGAAATAATTTAAGCTGGAGAGCTTAGAACTGAGTTTGATCCTATCTGAATCCCTGGCCATAGTTGATGATGTTTCAGCCTATATGTAATTACTATGACTTGTATTCCTGTACAAATGACTTCTCTTTCTATTTAAAATAACAATTATTACTATTATTATTGAAGAATTTCCCTCAGTTAAAGAGTTAGGTAAATATTCCCCAAGAAAACTCAGGTAAATAGTTTAATTTCTTTACTTGTTTTTAAAGTAGTTTTAATTTCTCTTTTTTTAAAAAAAAATATTAAATGATATTACCATAGTTATTTCCATAAGGAAGAGTGAGGATGTCAAGGCTTGAATCCAAGCCACTTACTAGGTCTGAAACTATGTAGTCTGTCTGTGTTCCTTCTATAAACACAGTTTATTCCTCTGTATACAGTCCTTTCTTATAAAGTTAGTGTGAGTATTAAATGAGTTAATATGTGAAGCATTTAGAAAAATGCTTAGCATTTTAAAAAAGCTATATAAGGATTGCTCAATGGTGAAATCCCTTGGTGAAAACCTTCGGGATTAAGATGGTGTCCTGTAGGGCGCCTGGGTGGCTCAGTCGTTAAGCGTCTGCCTTCGGCTCAGGTCATGATCCCAGGATCCTGGGATCGAGTCCCACATCGGGCTCCCTGCTCGGCGGGAAGCCTGCTTCTCCCTCCCCCACTCCCCCTGCTTACGTTCCCTCTCTCACTGTGTCTCTCTCTGCCAAATAAATAAATAAAATCTTTAAAAAAAAAAGATGGTGTCCTGTATTAAAAGCTTTGTCTAAAAGTAATAGTAATGAATAAAGTAACAGCAAGAAAATCACAGAGGAACAATAATAACAACAAAAAAGTGAGGTGGAATCATCTGGTTGTACAGTATCTGGGAGTCTCTAGGCAAGTGAATCTTAGCTTTGTTTTTCCACTTTGTGAATGTGGTTACCTCTCCCCACCATGGTGTATCTGCCTCCTGCACTCCAGCACACCCTCTGTCCCTCAGCAATTCACTGCTCTCATTCAGCTAGGATGGTCACCACATTTGAGGCATGTTAGATATTTGTAGCACCTCAACATTGCTACCAAAGGCTACCAATATCCATTGTTTCTCTGTTCCTCCTTAGTAAGAGTAACCTTGCTACAATGATTGTGAAACTTGCCTTAAATAGAAAAATGTGTATGTAAGTAGCCTCGTGGGTAGCAGATTTCAATGACACCCCAAATCACCTTCTTACGTATTCCCACAACACTAGGTTTAATACCCTTTTTTGAGTCCCATAAAAATCTTCGACTGATTCTTCCCAGCCCACCACATATCTGTGCTGTAATCTCCTGTGAATTCCTCCACTACTCTGTGCAAGTCTGAAAGTTAGGACAGAGTCTGACCTTCAAAGCCTTTGCAAAACAGTCCAGTGCCTGGAAGAATCACAGGAGGCTTAAAATAAACACTTGTTTAATTAATTAATTCAGGAGGCTTAAAATAAGCACTTGTTTAATTAATTAATTCATTCATTTTGAGTTTGTTCTTGCATCACAAATACCCATCAGGTGAAGTTCTCTATTATATGCCCAATTCTTGGCTGCATAGTATGTAGGTTGTATCTTTTGTTTTGCAAGATGTGTTTGCTTAGTTTACCTACTTTTCAAGATGTATATATTCACTGGGCCTAAATTCCCCATGTTGAGTAAATTATGATAAAGGACATATAAAAGAAGCCAAAGTTTTTTGATGTACAATTAAAAAAATCTTCATAAAACATTATTTTAAAATTAATTTCATTAAGTTTCTTTAGCATTCATTCTTTTAATTAACTTTATTCTGCTCAGCTTCTTCTCAAAATACATGCTCAATAAATAGACAATATTTGGTTTAAATCTCAAGATTGAAATTTCTGCACTATTTTATTGGCATTGGAGATCCAGGTTAAAAAAAATATAGTATTACTCTTCCATAGGTAATAATGTGCCAATGCACTGTATTTTTACCCTTATTTCAATTTTTTTGCATATTCTCTTTTCCTCTTAGATTTCCTATCGATTTTAAGACTGTTCTATAAAATCAAACCATGACTGACTTACATATTTTGGTTACTGATTAAACCTTTGAGGGAATGTATGAAGAGCAATGAAAGAAGGTATTAATAGATAGAGAAGGGTTCATGTGAACATCACTGAAAATGAGTACTGATAGGTCACTTTGTAGGACCAGAGAACATACTTAAAGAAATTGTCAGAAAAGATGATCCAATATCAAAGACTTGAGGGAGCTATACTGTACTATTTATGTAAAAATGTTAATGAAAATTCAATGGACTGTATTCATTTACCAACATCAGTTAGCCTGATGGATGTTATTCATTCATTCATTCAGCAGCCTTTGGGGAGAAAAGACAAGACAATGTTAACAAGGTGCATAT
Source organism: Leptonychotes weddellii (assembly GCF_054177405.1). Classification (NCBI taxonomy): domain Eukaryota; kingdom Metazoa; phylum Chordata; class Mammalia; order Carnivora; family Phocidae; genus Leptonychotes; species Leptonychotes weddellii. The sequence continues at coordinate 357 of NW_027744092.1, read as the reverse complement.
GATTCCTCAAGCCTGAAGCCATCCCAAGGATGTACTCATGCAGAGTATGAAGGATGTCTCTAAGCATTTAGCTCATCTTTTTATTTCTGAATGCAGGTCCATATTTCCCCTGCAAGTACATGGTTTAGGTTTACCTTAAATTATCTTCCATTCATTTTGTCAAAATCAAGAATCCCTTCTAAGAACCCCGGAGATATACTCTTTGAGCTATTCAAAATGAAAGTTAACAATAATATTTCATATTTGTTAAATAAGATGGCCACAAAGTACCTTCAAGTTTTCATTCTGAAAACACCACTGTTCTGTTCTTTATTCAGTCATCAATAATGAAAGAAAAAAGGAAAAGTACATAAACTC
>NW_027744091.1:0-306 GCF_054177405.1 Leptonychotes weddellii | reverse complement strand
TAAGAAAAATTATTTTGTTTTAAAAAACCTTGGCATTTTAGGCTACTAAATGGACTTTCTTACCTATAGTTTAAAGCCTTTAGTAAGGCAAAATTTTCCTTCGATACCAGCTGATCGTAATGGAGAAGGATATCGTACTCTAGAGACTGATAGAGTACTATGACTATATTTGTTAAGAATGACAAATTGAGGAGTAGGGATAGGAGATGAAGGAACACAAGAGATTAAAAGACAGATCATGTCATGGAAGAGGGTTTCAAGAGGTATGAAAGGAGTCAGGAGAGTCAGAGGTTAAGCAGCTGGAGT
>NW_027744090.1:0-306 GCF_054177405.1 Leptonychotes weddellii | reverse complement strand
TTCTTCACGAATGTGAGACCCTGGGCACAGGGCTCTGTGGAGGGGTCCCCTGCCCTACCCTGTGACCAGGCCTGGATTCAGGTGGTGGTGGCGAGGGTGAGGGGATCGAGGGAATCAAGAGCTGTGTAGTAGGAGGCAAGAGGAGGCTTGGTGACTGATGGCCGGTGTGGTGTCACCGGTCATCACACCCCCCCGCCACAATACCGCTGTACTCCCCACCCCCCGAAAGGTGCCCTCCATTCATGGAAGCATTTCCTCCTTGTCCTGCCCACACCCCAGACAAATCCTTTCCAAATGGAGGGACCT
>NW_027744089.1:0-306 GCF_054177405.1 Leptonychotes weddellii | reverse complement strand
CTATGCTCCACATTGATAAATGGGATGTTGGGCACGTGTTTTACCTCAGTTCAAATTTCAAGCCTCATGTGATTGTATCTGATGTGGAACCTGAATCACGCTTGGATCACCAACTGAAAATGCATTAAAGAAATTTTTGTTTTAGCTTTCTGCCTTCCACAAGAAATGGGAGACATACTAGAAGATTGGAATAGATATTGTGAGCCGAACTTCCAGAACTGTGTTAGACTTCATTCTTACTTTGCTTCTCCGTGTTCATCTCTGAAAATTTCAAACTTTTTTTGTTCTATAGAAAATTATATAATT
>NW_027744088.1:0-306 GCF_054177405.1 Leptonychotes weddellii | reverse complement strand
TCCTTCTCCAAGTGAGAAAAAAAAGAAGAGAAGCAGAGAAATGAAATTCTGAATAATGAATGTTTAAATATTGACGAAGGTTTGAGTCTAATGGTGTGAGGGAGAACGTGCCACACAATAGCGCCTCCGCGGCAGGATCTACAAAGGGAGGCGTTTTGCTAGAACCTCTCAGGCCCCTTCCAGCAGCTAAATTCTCGGAATCTGTGACACGTTATTGAGTGCTTCAGGGCCAGGGCTGGAGCACGCAGGAATCAGATGGAACCTTCCTGATGCAACCAGGAAAGGTCTAGTGATTTATTAGTCTTC
>NW_027744087.1:0-306 GCF_054177405.1 Leptonychotes weddellii | reverse complement strand
TTTTTAAATTAATTGTATTTATTTTTTATTGGAGTATAACTTACAGTGTTATACTGGTTTCAGGTATATAGGGGTACAGTAGAATGACCAAAAGGTTGTATACATGACTCAGTGCTTATCATGTTAAGTGTGCTCTTGATTCCCTTTATCTCTTTCACCCATCCCTCCCACCCACCTCCCCTCTGGCAATCACCAGTTGGTTCTCTGTATTTAAGAGTCTTTGTCTCTTTTTTCTCTGTTTTATTTCTTATTCAAGTCTTCTTATTTAAGAAGTACATTTCATAGGACTCTACTTGCGGTACATAG
>NW_027744086.1:0-306 GCF_054177405.1 Leptonychotes weddellii | reverse complement strand
TTAAGACTCAGCTGAAGCATTATCTCTTCAGGGAAATCTTCCCTGACTTTTGTAGGCTGTCTTAGTCCCTCCTTCATCTGTGCTCCTGAAGCATGTGCTGTGAACGTTCAATCTCAATATTGAGGCATATCATTTATCTAGTAGATCACAGGTCCTAAAAACTGGTGTATTTTCATTCAAGCATTGTGATCACCTACCATGATTCTGGCAGATGTAAGATGTTGTTATAGTTCAATTTTATTGATTTACAACAGATGACATTCTATTTGAAAGAAAGCAATATTAGTATCTACTGTAATATCTAGG
>NW_027744085.1:0-306 GCF_054177405.1 Leptonychotes weddellii | reverse complement strand
TTTAAAAACATTATTTATTTATTTCAGAGAGAGACAGACAGACAGAGAGCAAGGAGGAGAGGGAGAAGCAGGCTCTCAGCTGAGCAGGGAGCCCAATGCAGGACTCGATCCCAGGACCCTGGGATCATGACTGGAGCTGAAGGCAGATGCCCAACCGACTGAGCCACCCAGGTGTCCCTATTTCCCAGATACTTTTGTAGGTATTCATAAGATTAAGTAGATAATGCTTATAAATAGATATTTTGAAGTGTTCTGTGATTTATTTTACTTAAATATCACTATCATGAACATTTTCTATTTCCATTG
>NW_027744084.1:0-306 GCF_054177405.1 Leptonychotes weddellii | reverse complement strand
ATGGTGCGGACCCACAGACAGCTCTCCCCGACCCTGTTGGCAGCCCCCCAGCTTTGGCCCGGGGGGTGGTGACAGACGAGATCCAGGAGAGGTGAACGTGGGGCCCAGCAGCTGAGGCGGGGACCCTCGTGCCATTTCACCCCCTGAGATGACAGCAAGGGGGACACCCTTAGTGCAGGCCTCGTCACCCCACGGTGTCCCGGGCAGGATGGTGCCCTCGCTGACTCCCTGGGGAGGGAGCAGGCATACCACATGACGTCGTCAGGCCCCCCCAGCTACAGGGTAGTGTACCCCTAGTTATAGGGT
>NW_027744083.1:0-306 GCF_054177405.1 Leptonychotes weddellii | reverse complement strand
CCCCATTATTTTTTTTTAAGATTCTATTTATTTACTTGACAGAGAGAGAGAGCGCAAATGAGCACAAGAAGGGGGAGTGGCAGAAGGAGAAGCAGGCTCCTCACTGAGCAGGGAGCCTGATGCGGGGCTCGATCCCAGGACCCTGAGATCATGACCCGAGCAGAAGGCAGACGCTTAACGACTGAGCCACCCAGGCGCCTCCCCCCACTGGCTTCTCTATTGATTTAGTTCTTCTTTAATTAAAAATAATTTCAGGGGCGCCTGGGTGGCTCAGTTGGTTAAGCGACTGCCTTCAGCTCAGGTCAT
>NW_027744082.1:0-306 GCF_054177405.1 Leptonychotes weddellii | reverse complement strand
CCTCGTGATGTCAGGCATGTGGATTTGTCCCCGTGGCAGTGGATTTGTCCCCGTGGCAGATGAGGGAATCACAGCCCCGGGGAGGCCTCCAAGACCCTTCCCCAGAAGGTTTTAAAGCAGGAAATCCTCCCAGTTCTTGAACAAAGGTGAACTTCTTTTTTCCAAGTGGGCATCCCCAAATTTAATTCCGAAACACAGGATCTGTAGCTTTCGGGCAGCAGGAAACTATATATGGGCTGAAAGTGTGGGGTTTTCTGTTTCTTCTTTTTTTTCTGTTTCTTTTTTAATTGTTGTGGTTGTTTTGTG
>NW_027744081.1:0-4588 GCF_054177405.1 Leptonychotes weddellii | reverse complement strand
CTGACGTTAGTCTGTCCTTGGCTTCATTTCCTTCCTGCGCTTGTTACTGTTGGAGGAATTGGGTGAGGGGTGTTGGAGCAGAGGGAGCAGCTACTGGACAGAGCAAAATCCTTTAACTCCATGTCTCTTCTGCTCAAAAATCTGAAACCATCACCCTGCTTTCCACTTACCGAGTCTTGCCAAAGTGACAGGACCCTCTGAGAGCGGAAGTGCCTGGGGATACAGACGGCACTGCTACAGAGGTGGAGTGATGACTGAGGAGGGCCCCGAGCGCTGCGGTGCACACCTCGTGGGAAGGGGGGCGTCTGGGCAGGACAGTGTGCAAGATTCCCAAGGAGTGCAGGCCCTGTGAGGTCCCGGGCTGTCAGGCGGCCCTGCCCTCAGCAGCTTCCCTACATCCTGGGCAACAGGGTGATAGCTTCTCAGAACGAAGAGAAGAGCAGAGGGGGCAGAAGTGAGACCTGCCTTAGTCACATGAGGTCACATCCTAGCCCTGAACCTGCCGGGGCTCTGAGGAAAGCCACCTGCCGTCTCTTAGCCTCAGCTTCCCTCTGTGTAACCTGGGGAGTAATGCCTAGCTCCTGGGTTGGGAGGTGAAGGAAAGTATAGATCAGCCCATAGTATATGCTCAGTTAGTGGGGAGTGTCATTTTGGATGAACACCGGTGTTAAATGCCTTGGCCTGGCACAGATTTGCCCACTTCTGGTTCCTTCTGCCCTTTTGCTAGTGGCAGGAAGACTCTACTCGCTGTTTTGGCCTCCTCTGGAGCCTGATCTCCCCACATGCAGCCAGCTGAATTTTCCCTTCTCTGCCTGTATCTAATAACAATGTGGGTTATGAGTTTAATAGTTCTGCCTTGCAAGGAAATACTTCTTTGCAATAAAATCCTAGAATGTAAATTGCAAATGACACTTCCATGAGACTGAGGGGCAGCAGCTCTGCTCAGGATGACCTTAGCTGCAGTGGCAAAGGGTTCACAGGAGACAAGTCCAAGTGCTCCTTCCAGGCCAATCTCAGAACTCTGTGTCATGGTGGGAAGGGTCCTTAGAGAGTGTGAGCAGTGAGCAGGCAGCCTGGCACAATCAAGTTCAAAGCATCATTGTGGCATTAGGCTACTGTGTGTGGGAGAGGACATGTCACTTAGAGACAACAAGCCAGCCCTGAGTGGGCCAATTCCATCAGGGGCTGTCAGGGGCCAGGCTGGTGCCATAGCAGGAGGGGTGAGTCAGGCCAAGCCAAGGATGATTGGCTGCAGGGGAGGGCGTACGGGAGTAAGGCAGGTGCTGTCCTGGGGTGCAGCCCCAATCTGAGCAAAGCAGTGGCCCATGGCCAACCAGTGGTTGACATGCAGAAATACACAAACCCACTAATACCAGCTGTTCCTGTTTTCCAAGAAAGCTAGTGATCTGAATTACTAGGGAAAATGTGCAGGCTTTACAATGTTAACTCTCATTTTTGGAAAACACTTGAAAGCCTAAAAACCCACATCTGCAGGCCAGCGTCAGGCCATGGGTCTAGAATCTATTTTCTTCAAAGCAGAGCATTTACGGACACTGCCCTGATTAATGGGAGCTTCAGGGAGACTGGAAGAAGGAGGAATCAGGACAGCCTGGTCCCAGGTTCTGCTAGTGTGAAGAATTATACCTAGAGAGTAAATTGAGCTAGGGCAAACTGAACTTCAGGAAGGGGAATTAGCCCGACTGGGACAGGAGGCAATGGTGGAGGCTAATGACCTTGGGCTTGCAGCTGAAGGCTGCATGTTACCCTGGTGAATTCCCAGGGGGCCGGGCCTACAAGCTGCCCTCTTTGTAACCCCTGGTGTTTGCTTCAGAGGCCAAGAAGCACCAGGGGAGCCCCAGCAACTTGTTGAGAGTCTCAGACCTTAACCTGTCTCCACACTGATAGAGGAAGTGTTTGCTGAACCCCACATGGATTGGTTGTAGTCCATGAAGCCTCAGGAGGAGGCGGGGGAAAAGCAATCAACTGTAGACTTCCAGAACCACATTTAAGACAGGACTTCTCCTTCTCTGGGGGATTCTTCTCTGCAGGGTCACAGAATCATAGGATATGTAGAGCAAGAGACAGGGGCCTTTAATGGGCTCCAAATGTCAGGAGTGGAGGTGAGAGGCCCTCCAAGAACCTAAGGCTCCCCTGACACTCAAAGTGGACCCTTGGTGACACCGGGTGAGGATCTGGCCCAGGGGGATCACACATCTTGGTTTTGACATGTTTGCTTCCTCATAGGAATCCCTAAGAATTCCATTTTGGGGGTGACCTGCCATGGAAGACAGAGGTGCCCTCAGCCCCGCCTCACACAGTCCTTTGAATGTTGCCTTTGCAGAAAACTATGAATTGAAGGTTACTGGAACAGGCTTTAATAACGCAAGGAACAAAAACGAAGTTATTTGTAGATTCATCTTCAGCGAAAATAAATTCTTTGGTAAGTAGCCCCTTTGGTGCCTCCAAGTAACAAACTCCCCATCTCAGGCTGCCTTCCCCTCAGCCAGCCAAGCCTTCAAAGCCCTTGCTGACCATGCACTGTGGACACTGTGAGGATAGATCTGTGTGGACAAAGGGAAGGAGGGACCTGGCTGGAAAGCTGGGAAGTCATCAACCCCCAAAGCACCAAAGCCTGTTGGAGCAGGGCTTTACCCCTAATGGCTCTGGGTGCTGGGTCTGCCCCAGAGCTGCATTCCCCCTCCCTTGGCTCAGCACTCACTTGCCTTGAGCCACAAGGACCCGAATCCCTGGAGACTGCTGGTAGAAACGAGGCAGCCCTGGGGCTCTGAGTCTGGGCCAGGTGCGCTGGTAGCTTCCTGGAAGGGTATGTGCACGTGGGATGGAGAGAGGGTGCCACCTGCCAGACCCAGGCCCTGGGATCTTGGCACAGGCACATGTCACATGTGTGACCTTCACCAAATGAGGATTCTGTTCTCGGCCTCTCTTTTCTCTACTGTAAAATGGGGCTAATATGATAGTTGAGCTAACTAAGCCATATTGCCTATATAAGCCAATATTTGGGGAAACACTCGGGCTCAGGTGTACCTCCATATGGCCGAGTGGCCTGAGGAAGCGCACGGGTGGGCAGGCAGATGTGCCCTCGGTGCTGAGGTGGGTGTGATCCTCCCCAGAGCTCTGGGGGACAGGAGGACTTTCTGTGTCTTCCTCAGCTCTCCCAGTTAGCCCCCTGATGCCGTCATTTGACCTCATTATAGTATGTTCAGTGACATCTTCCAGGGCCATCTGGTCAACCTAGAGCTACCTCCAGCCAACATATCACTGCAGGATGAATGTTTCAGTCCCCTAAGGGAAATGGTGTCTCTAAAGGTCAGGACAGGCCCCCCCATTCCTAAGCACCTGCCCCTTCCCCTCCACTCTCTGTGCCTTCCATTGCTTCTTGTTGTCTCAGCACTTGTCACTCTCTGCATTTATTTTGTTCTTTGTTAGTTAGTTCTTTGTCTGTCTCCCTCCAGTCCCTCAAATGTAAGGCCCTTGGGAGCTGGGGCTCAGCCTGCCTTTTCCATTCCAACCAGAGCTCTGCACAGGGCCTGGTGCATGGTAAGGGCTCAGAGGAAGGCGGGCAAAGAGAAGCTGGTGTCTGCCAGAGTGTTCGCTCTCCTTGCCGAGGGCCGGCAGAAAGAGAGACGGATGGACGAACATGCCATTGACAGTATTCTCTTGTGATTTTCCCTTAGATAAAAAAGCCACCTCTGTGGAGGACACCACCATTATGTGCCCAGGAGAAACGATAGATAATCCAGATCAGTAAGTGCCCAGGTCAGGGGCCACACGTACCGTTTGGCAACTGTGAAGTATATAGAATGTGGGATGCCACCTCCACCGGGGAAGCACATTTCTCTCCCAAAAGGCTCAGGGCATTCTCTACACTTGACCTTGTTGGTGGTCACACAAGATGCTCACGGATTTGCTGTGGCAGGGTCTCTGCTGAAGAGGGAGGATACTGGAGATGATGACTCCAGGAATGATACCTTTGCTCCAGACAGCTGTTGGGAGCTAAGCCAACATACTCTGTAAATGGAGAGGAATCGGGTGACCCCAAGCCGCCCCCCTGGAAACTTAGCCCATGGCCACGAGGGCATCTGAACTCATGTAAGGCTCCTCATGCCTGGTCAGCCTTCACTGCAGAGGTTGACCTCAAGTGCTTAGGGTGAGCCCCCCCAACCCATGCCGTGTGCTCACTGGTGGCCCCAAGGTGTGATGAGCAAATCATTACAATGAGAAGAGCCATGGGCTGTGGTTTGAGCCGAGTGGAAGAACTGTGCCTATCTGGGCTGGTGGTCACTTTCCACAATTTCTGTGCTTTAGGGTGGTCTTCATTGAAGTTAGCCTGAATAATGGCATCAACTTCATCAGCAACAGTGCTAACATCACCAGCAAGAACTGTGTGAGTGCCAGGGTAAGGCTGCAGCCTCCCTCCTGGGCTGTCCAGAGCATCTGCACGGGAGGAGCACACACCCGGGGAGGCAAGATGTGGGGGACACAGTGCCGAGGGCCTGAGCAAGTAGCTCCTGCAGACAGGCAGCTGGGGTAGCTTCTCACAGCCAGCTTGGGGCCCTCAGCGCTTCAT
>NW_027744080.1:0-306 GCF_054177405.1 Leptonychotes weddellii | reverse complement strand
GGCTTTACCCTACCATCTGGTTCCAAACAGCCTTTGTGTCAAATTCTACGCATTTCCAAGCAAAATACCTTCAAACTCGCATTCTATAGGACTGCCTTCCCACCCATCATTCATGTGCTGGATTCTCAGATGCAGACAGAATGGTTTCTGCCTTCTCCTGAGCGTAGGGCTTATTTCTCACCTGATTTGGCTCCTATGGTCTGAAAAGTCTCTAGGTTTTGGCCAAGCTTCCTTTAATCCACCATTTTGCTAAAGACCAATAACCTTAGTTACAATAATTAAGCAGAGAAGGACAAATGCATATAT
>NW_027744079.1:0-306 GCF_054177405.1 Leptonychotes weddellii | reverse complement strand
GGGGGCCGGGGGTATTTAATGCCCAGAGACTGGGAAGCTGAACTCTAATCATGTGTGGGATGGTTTGGGGAACTGTGTCTTCCCTGGCGGTGGCGAAGCACACCTCCACGTTCAAGCCCTCTCTTGAATCCGGACTGGAGCTCTGACCTACAGCCTTGACCTACAGCGAGTGGTGCAAGGGACACATTGCCCCTTCTGGATTTAGGCTTTAAGAGGCTCTGGAGGCGGGGCGCCTGGGTGGCTCAGTTGGTTAAGCAACTGCCTTCGGCTCAGGTCATGATCCTGGAGTCCCGGGATCGAGTCCCG
>NW_027744078.1:0-306 GCF_054177405.1 Leptonychotes weddellii | reverse complement strand
TGAGATCACCACGTAGTAAAAAGGGTCTCAGGTAATATCAGGGTAACAGGTGGAACGAGAAAATTTCACTACGGTAAATATATGATACGGTGAATAGGTGGAGGAGGAAGGTAGGTTGGAGGCATCTAACGGGCCATGGAAGGATGGACACATCTGCTGCGCTGGATGGTGGGGGAAGGGGCATGTGAGTTTCTCTCGCTTGTGTTGTCCCCTCCCCCACCCTCAAGGACCTTTGGTGTCTGTACTAAAGGCTCTGTGATGTGGGCCTGGAACTCTAGTCTAGAACATGTATTCTCAATGCCCAGC
>NW_027744077.1:0-306 GCF_054177405.1 Leptonychotes weddellii | reverse complement strand
AGGTTTCTTACAATTATATATGCCATTAGCTGTAGGGTTTTCTAGATGATCTTTATGAAATTGAGGAAATTCACCCTCCTGAGAGTTTCTGTTATGAATGGATTTTAGATTTTGGATGTAAATTTTTCTGTATCTATTGATATTATAGGATTTTTCCTCTTTAGCCTGTTGATGTGAGGGATTACATTAATTGATTTTCAAATGTTGAACCAGCCTTGAATAACCTAGAATAGATCCTACCTGGTCATGGTATATAATTCTTTTTATACATTATTAGTTTTGATTTGCTAATGTTTTCTTGAGGGT
>NW_027744076.1:0-306 GCF_054177405.1 Leptonychotes weddellii | reverse complement strand
TAGAGTCATTGACGTAGTTGGTTGATTTATTCTAATAAATTTTTACAGGGCATTTTAATATGTTACTTATTCTAAAATATCTATTACTGGAGAGGGGGAAAGATAGTGGAGTAGTAGGGGACTCTATTCAACCGGTCCCTGGAATTGAGCTAATATATACCATACCACTCTGAATACGCATGATATCAGCCTGAGATGTGGGGAAGATAGATCTGGATCTCTACAAACAGAATATCGCAGGTGGTTAGTTTCAAGGTATAAAACCGGGAGCCGTGATTCTGCGGGCAGATATCAGAGGATAAATGG
>NW_027744075.1:0-306 GCF_054177405.1 Leptonychotes weddellii | reverse complement strand
CCCTCCCCTTTCCTCATTCTGCCTTTTTGATTTCCATTATTTTAAATTTTATTTTTATTTAAGACACATTGTTTTTAGTAGGCTTCATGCCCAGCATGGAGCCCAATACGGGGCTGGAACACAAACCCTGAGATCAAAACCTGAGCTGAGATCAACAGTTGGACGCTTAACCAACTGAGCCACCCAAGAACTTCTATTTTTATTTTTTATTTTTTAAAGTAAGCTTGAGATCACCACCTAGAGACAAGAGTCTCATACTCTATGGACTGAGCCAGCCACGCACCCCTTTTTTCTTTTTCTTGCTTT
>NW_027744074.1:0-306 GCF_054177405.1 Leptonychotes weddellii | reverse complement strand
GCACCTTTTCATTTGTCTATGGGCCATTTCTACTTTATTTCTGTGTAGAATTTTTTTTTTAAGATTGGATTTATTTATTTGAGAGCGAGAGCTCGTGAGAGAAAAAGAGAGAGTGCATGAGCAGGGGGGAGGGGCAGAGGGAGGGGGAGAAGCCGACTCCCCGCTGAGCAGGGAGCCCAATGCGGGACTTTTTTTTTTTATTGTTTCTGTTATTTTGGGTCTTTAAGTTAGTCATATAATCTCTCTTATTGTTGCCATATTCAAAAGAGTTACACTGAATACATAAGCAGATTCAGAAGGCATATG
>NW_027744073.1:0-306 GCF_054177405.1 Leptonychotes weddellii | reverse complement strand
GCATCGGGCTCCCTCCTCAGCAGGGAGTCTGCTTCTCCTTCTGACCCTCCCCCCTCTCATGTGCTCTCTCTCATTCTCTCTCTCTCAAATAAATAAATAAAATCTTTAAAAAAAAAAAAAATTTGTTCCTAAATGATTCTTTTTGATGACAGTATAAATAGAATGAATGTCTTAATTTCATTTTTAGATGTTTCATTACCACAGAGATACATTCAATTTTGGTATATTGATCTTGTATTCTATTTAGACTTTTAAAAAGCAAAGTAGCTAAAGTACCTGTACATTATATTACATTAAAATTATATT
>NW_027744072.1:0-306 GCF_054177405.1 Leptonychotes weddellii | reverse complement strand
TCAAAGGAGGTGTTGAAGGTTCAAATCAGAGGTCCAGCCCTGTTATGGTGAGAATAACCCAGGCAATGACATAAGTAAGACTGTCTCTGGGTACTTAGCGGGGCGCAGGGGGGTTGGGACAACGGCACGGCGGGCGTTGTCAGTGGCCAAAGTGGACCAAGGTTTGAAGTTTTTTCCTGAGCAACCTTGGCAACGCGTCCCACGGAAATATCGCTGCATCCGGGGAACTCAGGGTCTTGGGGAAAGCGCCAGCACCTCTGACCCTCGGTGCAGGTGGGTGGAGGTCCGGCCAACGCAGGCTGAGAG
>NW_027744071.1:0-306 GCF_054177405.1 Leptonychotes weddellii | reverse complement strand
TATGCACAAACAATGAATCATGGAACACTACATCTAAAACTAACGATGTAATGTATGGGATTTAACATAAGAATAAAAAAAATGTGAAGAGAATTAAAATAAAATTTAAAAAAAGTGAATACCACAGAAAGGTAGTTAGACCCAGACACTTATATACCATTTTAACAAAGAGTAATAAAGTATGAAGAGACTAGACAAGGGAAGAGGGGGGAGTTTGGGTGTCTCAGGTTGGAGGTAAGTTGTGGGAAGGTGACTAAGAAATGTATGATAAATAAGAGTTGTTTAGTAAAATTTGTTGTACAGATC
>NW_027744070.1:0-4589 GCF_054177405.1 Leptonychotes weddellii | reverse complement strand
CCCTGTGTCTGGCTCAGATGTTGGGGTTCCTTAGTGGGCTGTTCGAGGAGCACAGTCACTGAGAGTGCCAAGGAGGGTCCTCCCAGGATTCCTGCCATACTTGGTTCTGGGTCATTCAGATGGGTCTGCAACAAAGCTGTGTAGAATTTAGGAAAACAGCAGGCCTTTGCTCTTGCTTTCCCTCTCTGTATATTTTATATAAATACATATACACACACACACACACACACCACACACTTGGGAGTTGAACATGTACCTGGCAAAAGGTTGGACAGCGGCATTCTGGGAACTGATTTGGGAAGAGACGTGGTCATGAATCAAAGCTGGCAAATATGAGCGGGTGCAGGGACGATGCAGACATGGTGAAATCCCAGAGACCAGCTCCACAGAGGTCACAGGACATCCAACCTAGTGTTCAATCACCAGCACTCTATCCGGACCACATCCCATTTCTCCTATAAGGTAGAAAGCTATAGCTCCCCAGAGAAAATCCACTTTGTTTTTGCCTCCTGTGCAAAGATGCATGTCACTTCAAGACTCCCTCTGAAGAAAAGCTGAGCCCAAGATGCTTAGCGGGTCCTGTCTTACATTCTACCAGGCTCCTAATCATCAGTGCATAAGGATGCACCTGAACAACCGCCAGGAGTTGGCTCGTGATCCAAAGCTCTGTCCATGTACCTGACCGATGCTCCACGTTGGCATCCACTCTTCCACTCCACATTCCAAGGGCTCAGCTCTTCCCCAAACAGAGCCCTGGGATCTGCATTCCCCTTTCTCTAGCTCAGCCTCGTTTCACACATGGTATCATTCTCTTTTGATCCCATCTCTATGCTTCTTTCCTTTATGTCCGATGTCTAGAGACCCTGTCTATACCTGCATAGCTCCCAGGTTTCCCCAGTAAAGTACTCTGTTTAGTCCTGTGCCTCTGAGGCTGAATAATTCACATCTTTTGGTACATTACACTTTGCAGAGTCACTGTGTCACTGAGGCTCTTGTGACACAATTAAAGGGAGTGAAAACAGTCAGAACCTTGAGAGTTGAGAGTTTCAGGGACATTGTTATCCTCCTCTGTTTCTTCAAAAAATTGTAAGACCCTTTTAAGACAAGGGTCTATGGGCATTGCCTTAGTTTGGATCCCCCAGAAACCAATCCTAGGACAAGGACATGGGTAGAGGAGTTTACTTGGGAGATCTCTCAACACACACAAGGTGGGGATGGGGTAGGTGATACAGGCAAGAGAGGAGTGTATCATGATTATGATTATGGTTACCATGGGGGCAAACTGCAGCTTACTCCCCCTGGGACCTTCTAAGGAACCCTGTAAAATATGTGTCCAAATGTCTGCATTCATCTCCAGTGATGGGGCAGCTGAGGCGTTTATTCATTAATTCCCATCCCCTCCTGGATACCTGGGCTTATGAGACCCCTTGTTCCTCGAGATTGTTCCCCACACAAGCTGAGCAAGCTGTCAGGGAGCCAGAGAAAACCCACAGCACAGAAGTAGAGACTCTGACACTTGAAGTGGGAAGCTATCACTGTGCACTGGATGTTATTCAGCCACAACATTAAAAACAACAGAATGAATAAAAGAAAGCAGAATGAATGAAAACGGAATCATTTCTGCAGGAAAAAAAATTATCTAACCAGAAACACCTTGTCAGGAAGAGAAGGGTAATACAACATCTGCATCTTTAATTAAATAAATATCTGTAAACAAAGATTTTGACAGATGAAAAAATTATCTTGGATCAGAAATTTAAAAACTGCCCAAAAGTAACCAAAAATCCAGGAGAACATGAAATAAGAGGTAGACAGAACATACAAAAAGGAAAGAAAAAGTTAAAGGTCATCTCAGAAATAAAGATTGTTACAAGATTTTAAGACAGAATAAATTCAACTACAAGAGGCATTGAGAAAAAGAATGAAAGAAGACAAGGGATCACAAAAAAATGCATGCTCCAGCCATGCTCCTTCTCTATGTCAGTGCAGATGGGAGGACTCTAGAAGTATCTTCCGCATCTCATACACCATGATGATGATCAACTCCTGCCTCATTTCCATCCTTTGGCTGAGCTACCCAGGTACTCCAGCAACTTTTAATATAATACACTATTGTTCACTACAGTCAACAAGCTGTACAGTACATCCCCAGGACTTATTTATTTATATCTGGAAGTTTGTGCCTTTGGACCCTCATCCATTTTCTTCACACCCTACCTGCCACCACTGGCAACCACCAAACTATTCTTCATATGAATGAGTTTGGGCTGTCTTTGTTTTCTGGCCACATAGACATGAGACCATACAGTATTTGCATTTGTAAAGAGATCCAATCTCCAAAGAAAAAATGGCTGATGATGGAAATTTAAGCATCCCTTAGGAATCCTTTTTTGAGAGGGAGGTCTGTACAATTGACTTCAGGTTAAAGGGTGAGGATTTCGTCTCTTTGGGTAAAACTATCCCACCCAGAAAACATTGAAAGAGGAGACAGTTTGTGGAGATCTGTCCATAGTCACTAGGATAAACAAGGAGGCAGGGGAGAAGGAAAGGCTGAGGGGTGTCCCCCAAGGGAGTAGGTGGTGGAGGCTGTCAACAGGAAGAAATAACTTTGGTTGAAGGACAAGGTCGAGTAATTGACTCTGACCTCACAGAACAGAAAAGGCCCCTGACTCAGGATTCACCCCCTCACTCCATTAAACCAGAACAAATTCCCCACATTTTCTGTTCTTTCAGAGAGTAGAGGTAGTTCATTTGAAAAGGCTGTTTTGAGTTCCTACATCTACTCCTGGCTCTGCCACCAATCCACCTGGAGTTGACGGATCTGCTTGGATAAGCTTGCAAATCCCCCTGACTCCTGGACCAAAAGGTTTTTCTTCTAAGAGTCCAATTCCAGGGCTGGGTCTTAATACCCAGTATAAAAATAAGAGATAAGAGAATTCTTCTGGTCCCCGGGGCTTGCTTTGTGAGGTTGGGAAACAAGATTGGAGATCAGACAAATGTACTATATTGGGCACCTACTGAGTGCCAGGTGCTATGAAGGTGTTTATAGATGTCATCTTATTTCATCTTCACCGTGGAGGTACCAAGAATTAATGAGTGAACTAAATCTATAGAGGTCATAGGATTGTCCTGGTGTTATGACACTGTCGAATATTGGGGTTAGGATTCAACTTCCCATCTGTCTTAGCACAAAACCTATGAACATTCCTCTGCTACTCAAATTTTTATAGACAATAGAGGGCTGATTCCTGCCCATTATCTCCCAACTTACACTATGGTGACTTACGAGGTTTGAAGAAATTGATACTCATCCTCTCTTGAGTTAAACATGATTTAAACATGTTTAATTATAAAACCAGTTCTCCTTCTCTCTCTTTCTCCATATATATGTGTGTGTAAATATAAGTATACATGCAAACATGTGTGTATATATTTATTTATACTTAAAATACCTACTTAATTCTTACACCCATAAATTTTACCTCTCTTATATTAGTCTAAAAAAAATAAAAGATTTATGGTTGAAAATGCTCAACACAGGGACGCATGGATGGCTCAGTTGGTCAAGCATCTGCCTTCAGCTCCGGTACTGTCCCAGCGTCCTGGGATCAAGCCCCACATCACATTAGGCTCCTTGCTCAGTGGGGAGTCTGCTTCTCTCTCTGCCTGCCTCTCCCCCTGCTTGTGTGCCTTCACGCTTTCTCTCTCTCTAACAAATAAATAAAATCTTAAAAAAAAAGAAAATGCTCAACATAATATATTGTCTAGATAATCAGTAATTAGTACAATACAAATGCTTGACAATAGGCATTTATTTTTTTAATTTAATTTAATTTTATTTATTTTTTTAGGTTTTTTAAATTTTATTATGTTATATTAGTCACCATAAAATACATCATTAGTTTTTGATGTAGTGATCCACGATTCATTGTTTTCGTATAACACCCAGTTATTTTAAGTGAGATGTATGTGATTATGTAAAACCACATTGTGAAATATTTACCTCATTAAATGAGGGTGAAACAAGATGGGTAACAATAGGTGGTGATTCCAAATGTGAGAAAACAATAAATTGCTTATGTTAAATTTGCAAAGAAAAAAATAGAATGGTAATAAAAAGACACATGTTAACTCTCTACACTTAGATTACCATAATTTTTTAAAAATTATACTTTTCTCTTTTTCTGTAAATTACCTTAAAATTAAAAAGTAGGAAAAAAATGTTTGCAAAAGAGGGGGTTAGTCATGTGAGAGCAGGAATCCTCTGCAGAAGCCCAAGTCCCACAGAGAACAGGCTGTGGTAAGGGCAGGCAAAGGAGAGGAAACAGGGCTCCTTGTTTGGCCAGTGGAAACAGGGAGGAGCCCAGGATAACCACCCAGCTCTCCAGGGAAGTCTGTGCCAGACTGAGCACTCTCCACTCTGCCCAGAGTCATGCCAACCCAGGCTCTGCTGCTCATCCTGCTCCTCTGTGTGCTGCTGCAGGCCCAGGGAGGGTATCGGAAACCGAAGACGATGCAGAGTAGGTAATGGACTAGGGGACAGGGAGGGGAAGGGGGCCAGGAAGGGCTGTGTCCTTTCTGAGGAGGAC
>NW_027744069.1:0-306 GCF_054177405.1 Leptonychotes weddellii | reverse complement strand
GCCCGCATTGGGGTTCACACTTAGTAACATCAAGGACCACTCCCACTGCAGGTGTCTTCCTCCGTGTCCTCGTGCAAACGATCACACACCCAGTATCCACCAAACAGGCACAGAAGCTGCTGGGAGGTGCAGACATGCATATCGAATCATGTATTAAGCACATGCTAAATTTCTGGACAAATCCTGAGCCTCAGAGGGAGAGTTCTACATGGGTACAGTGCAAAAAATGCAGGGTTTGCCTGACACTGGCTCTCGCTAGAGAGCTGGCCAGAAACGGCGGTCAGAATAGCTCTACCGGAAATCATT
>NW_027744068.1:0-306 GCF_054177405.1 Leptonychotes weddellii | reverse complement strand
TGATCCAAAGTCCAGGAAAGTAGGACAGGAGTATCGGCAGATGCCCAGAGAGGCTGGGGCATGTTGCAGAAGTGGTCTGATAAGTCTGTGGCTGTTAGGTACCACCACTAACACTGAGCTCCAAACTGTCTCCTGGTCCTTGCTTTGCTTGCTCAAACATTGTAAGTTTTCTTGTAGAAACTTCTGTTTGGCCAAGCCTTGGACACCTGTGCGTGCTCCATCTGCCAACGGTGAGGGGAGGGAGTATGTGGCCTCCTCCCTTGGCTTTTGCAGTAAGAAGTAGGACTTGGCTTCCCATCAAAACCC
>NW_027744067.1:0-306 GCF_054177405.1 Leptonychotes weddellii | reverse complement strand
GCTGATGCCGGGTTCTCTCCCTCTAGATTTTAATGCACCCAGGCCTCAGTAAAAGGGCAGAAGGTGCCACTCTGTTTCTTATGGCTTCTAATCAAAGCAGTGGTGTTCGGTTCCTCGAATTTCACCTTTTTTGGGCTGCTCTCCATTTTCCTCTACTTTTCACATAAACAAGGCCTTCAGGGGGATGGGGGTGGGTGGCGTGTGAGCTGTGGCCCCTTGGACACTTTAGTCCAAGGAGTTTAATGGAGGTTTCTGAAGTTTGTAAAGCAAAGTGAGAAACAACAGCTGCTCATCCCCTCCGAGCCT
>NW_027744066.1:0-306 GCF_054177405.1 Leptonychotes weddellii | reverse complement strand
TTAGGTGGCTCAGTTGATTAAGTGTCTGACTCTTGATTTTGGATCAGGTCATGATCTCAGGGTTGTGACATTAAGCCCCGTGTCAGGCTCTGAGCTGGAGGTGGGTCCTGCTTAAGATTCTCTCTCTCCCCTTCCCTTCTGTGCATGCTCACAAGCACAAGCTCTATCTCTAAAAACAAAACAAAATAAAACAAAACTTAAAAAAAAGGAGTTAATTGCTCATAGAATTGTAGGATAAAATTTAGGAGTTGTTGATGAAAGTCTGATGCTTAGTACTCATTAGTACTCATTCCTTTATTTTTTTAA
>NW_027744065.1:0-306 GCF_054177405.1 Leptonychotes weddellii | reverse complement strand
TGCTGCGGCTTTACCAGTACCAGGGACAACCCCTGTCTGCTCTCCCCTTCCTGTAACCTTTCTTTAACGTACCCAGTCATAGAACGAGCCTTGCTTCCCACGGGAATGTAACACCCAACTCAGAGCAAAGCTTCGCTTCCATGGCCCCACATGGAATCACCTCCCACAGGTGCAGATCATGGAATAAGGTCCCACCCTCTCACGGAGTGAGCCAGGGGGCCCTGGGGAGTGTCGGGCCTCTCTCCGTGGAGGAAGCCAGCCAGCTTGGTTACCGACAGGGGTGTTCCTGGTGATCCTAGCCTTGCA
>NW_027744064.1:0-306 GCF_054177405.1 Leptonychotes weddellii | reverse complement strand
CCCACAGCGGCCCCGCCCGACACTGTAAACAGCAAGGAGCTCTGCCTTTGACCTCTCCAAGTGTCACTGCATTGTGTCCCGCCATCAAAAGAATCTTCGAATCTCAACAACATTTGGGCCCAGGTGGGAAATCTGCACTCTGGCCAGCCTTCAGCTGTTCCCCCACCGTGTGCCCCTTCATTCCTCATCCTGACTCCCCGTTTTCTTCTGTGTTCCTCCTGCAGAATCAGGATAGCCCAGTGGTTACTCCTGACATCCTGGGCACAAGTCCTCGTGCCCCTGGGGCTTGTCACTGCATCCCCGATG
>NW_027744063.1:0-306 GCF_054177405.1 Leptonychotes weddellii | reverse complement strand
CCTCTTGTACTGTATATATAACCATGTATATGCCTGTGTGTGTGTGTGTGTGTATATATATATATAGCCCCAAATATACACAAATATGGACAGGGATCATACAAAGGTCCCCTTAAAGATCATTTTACATACTTTTCAAGATGTTTCAAGATGTCCTTTCTTCTGTGGATCCAGCCACCTGTTCAGTCAATGGGGTTCTGGATCTGTAAATTAGCTCATCTGTGAACTGGACAGAGGGTTATGATTTTTCTATTGGGACAAAAATTCTCAGTGTGTTGTTTCCACATTCTTACTTAAAATAAAACT
>NW_027744062.1:0-306 GCF_054177405.1 Leptonychotes weddellii | reverse complement strand
ATGCGGGGCTTGGAGTCTTAGCTTTAATCTTAATTCCTCTTGTGTGACTTTATGCAAGTTACCGAAATCTCTTCTTCCTTCTCTGAACAGCATCCTGAGTCCCCCGAGCTCTGGCTGTGTTCATACAGCCCCCCCACAGTCTCATCCAGAGGCAAAGTGGATAAATCAGGCTTTCTCAAACAAATGCCATACCAAAAAGCCTCCAGAAAATCATACATTCAAAAATGAAAACCCTTCTGGATATTAAGTTTTTAACATCCATATTGAGTAGAATACTCTCTACAAAACACAAACATTACTTTCATT
>NW_027744061.1:0-306 GCF_054177405.1 Leptonychotes weddellii | reverse complement strand
TATTATTAGGTCGGGGCGCCTGGGTGGCTCAGTTGGTTAAGTGCCTGCCTTTGGCTCAGGTCATGATCCCAGGGTCCTGGGATTGAGCCCTGCATCAGCCTCCCTGCTCCATGGGAAGCCTGCTTCTCCCTCCCCCACTCCCCCTGCTGGTGTTCCCTCTCTCGCTGTCTCTCTCTGTCAAATAAATAAATAAAATCTTAAAAAAAAAAAAGTATTATTAGGTCAAATGAAAGCTTCAAATTTTATAAGGGAACATACCACTAACTAACTAGATTTGGTTTTATATGCCATTAGGTAATTTCATAT
>NW_027744060.1:0-4589 GCF_054177405.1 Leptonychotes weddellii | reverse complement strand
AAAAAAATTTTTAAAAGACACACTTTATTCTTTTTTTTTTTTTTAAATATTTTTTATTTATTTGACAGAGACAGCGAGAGAGAGGAAACACAGCGAGGGGAGTGGGAGAGGGAGAAGCAGGCCTCCCGCGGAGCAGGGAGCCCGATGTGGGGCTCGATCCCAGGACTCTGGGATCATGACCTGAGTCGAAGGCAGATGCTTAACGACTGAGCCACCCAGGCGCCCCCACACTTTATTCTTAAGATTTTTTTTTTTTAAGATTTTATTTATTTATTTGACAGAGAGAGACACAGCGAGAGAGGGAACACAAGCAGGGGGAGAAGGAGAGGGAGAAGCAGGCTTCCTGCTGAGCAGGGAGCCCGATGCGGGGCTCGATCCCAGGACCCTGAGATCATGACCTGAGCCGAAGGCAGACGCCTAATGACTGAGCCACCCAGGCACTCCTTATTAAGATTTTTTAAATTTAATTTTTATTGAGAGAGAGACCTCCTATGTGCACATGCACGAGGTGGGGAGCGGGAGAGGGAGAGAATCTCAAGCAGACTCCGCTCTGAGAGTGACCCTGAGCACATGACCTGAGCCAAAATCAAGAATCCGACGCTCAACCAACTGAGCCCCCCAGACACCCCTATTTTCTTTTTTTTCCTTTCTTTTTTAAGTAGGCTCCACGCCCAACATGGGGCTTGAACTCACAATCCTGAGAACAAGAGTCGCGCGCTGTACTGACTGAGCCAGGCAGGTGCCCCTGCATGTATACATTTTTAATTTACATAAATGGTATTCTGCCTAGAGTTCATTTTGCTTCTTTATTTTCCCCTCAGTACCATGTTTGGGGATGTTATCGATGCTCCTGTGAGTATATCTAGAACATGGTTTCTAAGTGCTGTGCAGGTTTCCATAGATGCCTCTCCCACGTTTTACTTACTTGACTTATCAGTTCCCCCAGTGCTGAGGCTCCTAGATCGTCTGCCCCTTCCTGCCACAATACAGAGTGCTGGGGTGAAAATCCTTATGCATCTCCTTCCTCAGCTTTTTTTTTTTTTTTTTAAAGATTGTATTTATTTGAGAGAGAGCAAGCAAGCAAGCATGAGTGGGGGAGGAGCGGAGGGAGAGGGACAAGCAGATTCCCCACTGAGCAGGGAACCCAACGTGGCTGGATCCCAGGAACCTGAGATCATGCCCTGAGCCGAAGGCAGATGCTTAACCCACTGAGCCACCCAGGCGCCCCCTTCCTCAGCTCTTTAATACAATTTCAAGATGCTGACTTGGGCTTCCCTGAGATAATCCTTTCATCAGTTGGTGTCCGCAGGGCTAGTCTGTTTGACCTTGGTGAGGTCCTGACCTTTTAAATTTTATTTATTTATTTGACAGAGGCAGAGAGCACAAGCAGGGGGAGCGGCAGGCAGAGGGAGAAGCAGGCTCCCTACTGAGCCCGATGCGGGACTTGATCCCAGGAACCTGGGACCATGACCTGAGCCGAAGGCAGACGCTTAACCGACTGAGCCACCCAGGCACCCCGGTCCTGACCTTTCTTGAGCTGTATTTATATTTGGTAAATTGTGATTCTGGTTCCCAGACTCTTGGCAAACATTTCTCTTGTGCTGCCATCTTTCCTAGGTGACCGTCTCACAGCCTCTGTGGTTAATTTCCCGTTTCTTGTCATCATTAATCGTTGCTATACACTTATTCCAACCACACATCTTGGCCACTTTCCCTTCCTGGTGAGATAGTGGGCTGTTAAGCTGGTCCAGAGAGTAATGTGATGCGAAGTGCTTCCGAGAAGGGCCAGGGTTTCTGGCTCCACTTCCCAGGTCCTCCCTTTCTCAGCCGCGTGACCTTGGGCAACTTATTTAATCTTCCTGTGTCTCATTCTCTTATCTGTAAGGTGGGTCTAATAACTGTACCTACCTTATAGTGTTTTGGTAAGAATTAAATAAATTAGTTGATGCATGCAACATTGTTAGAATGGTGCTTGACACATAATAAGCCCCAATAAAATAATAACTAATAATAGCAGTAATAATTATGATTATGATATTGTTTCAGACAGGAGTCCCTGGTATATTTTGCTCATGATGGATCATATTCAGTTATAGGGTGTTTGCTTAGGGGGCACGAAGAGGAAGGCATGTCTTCCGGACATCATGATTATGATTACAAATTCTAGTGTGAAGGCATCAACCGTAAGGAGAGAGGGCAAAAACACATCTCAGGCCCTGGTTGCCATTTCCCCACCGCTCATCCACTATAAGGAGACAGTAGTTACGGGCTGGGCCAGGAGGATGAGGCCAGGACTGGCAGTGCCGGGGAGAACGGGGAGTCTGGTGAAACGGGGAGCATCCCAGTGGTCACCTTGGCCGTAGGATTCTTGTGATATTACTCTGTACCCTTCTTTGAGAGAATGGACAGCTGGCCAGATTCGAACGTTTGAGAGAGCCCTTCATTTCAAATCCTTTAGACAGAAGGATAGGGAGGAAAGTCTGTCGCCAGCATTTTGAGGGCTGTTCACATGGTCAGCGTCAAAGGCTGCTCTGGAATAGAGGGGGGCAGTGGCCCAGAGTGGAAGGGACTTAGGAAGGGCACTTCGCTGGTGGGACCAGAAAAGTCAGCTTTCTTTTAGTGGTATAATGAGGAGGGAGGGGTGTGTTACATTGACAGGAGATGTTCTAGTCTGATGGGGGGGAGGTGGGCCCTGAAATAGGTCCTTACCTGGTGATCAAAACTGAAACAGAAGGGTGCCACGCGGGAGCTGAGGGAGCCACACGGCAGCAGGGAGAAGGGGATGGCTGCTGGAGGAAGTGGTCTCTGAGCCAACCCGGAAAGGATGAGCCAGCTTCTCAAGCAGTTGATGAGGGCAGGGCTAACAACCTATCAGGGAGAGGAAGCAGCATGAACCCGGGCCCGGAGCTGGGAGGGAGCAGCGGTTCTGGCTGGCTGGACACAGGGTGAGCAGCAGGGGAGACTGAGGCTGGAGTGGTGGGCAAAGCCCATCAGGCCCACGTGCTTGGCAGTTGTTCCTTAGGCTGGGTTTTCAGTTATCAGCCATTCAAGGGCTGCCTTCATGGCTTCTATCACTGTAGTCTGTGGAAAACCAAGTCCACTAATTGAAGAGAAGGCGCTTATGATGAGTATATAAACATACATGCAATATGAAAATAGGTGGTATTTGTATATATTTCTAGTAGATAGCATTGCCTGCTGAGGACTCTGTGAGGCCTGCTCTCTCCCCTGATTCAAAAGAATGAAAAGAGTTGGAAATGGTAATTTGGTCACCATGACTCAAAACACCTGTCCTCACGCCCGCCTAGTCCCTCCGGGGCACCCTGGCTCGGGGTGACAGGCGCTGTGGACACGTATGTTAAGCCGGGAATTTCTGCGCGAGGATAAAGGACATGGGTGTGGTGAGGGGGACCTGGGGACCCTCCGCGGCGAGCCCCGCAGCCCAGGTGGGGCCTGCCGCAGCCGACCCCTCCCGCCCACAGGCAGAGGCCACCATGGAGCAGTGTGCGAGTGTGGAGAGGGAGGTGGACAGGGTCCTGCAGAAGTTCCTGACCTACGGGCAGCACTGCGAGCAGAGCCTGGAGGAGCTGCTGCACTACGTGGGCCAGCTGAGGGCTGAGCTGGCCAGCGCAGGTGCGTGTGTCCCCCCCACCCCCAGAGCCCCAACTCTGCCTCCCCAGGGGCCTGGGAGCTCCCCAAGGCCACTTGGTGACAGGCTTCTAGAAGGATGATGGTTTGGACATCAGTCCGTGGATGCCTAGGCCTCCTTCGGGTGGGGTCATGGAAGTCATTCCAAGCTATTTCAGAAAGCCCAACAGAAATTATTAGTTTACCTGAGATTATTTTCACTTAGATTTTCATTTTATTTATTTAAAAAATTTTATTGTTATGTTAATCGCCATACATTACATCATTAGTTTTTGATGTAGTGTTCCTAGATTTTTATTTTATATTCTGTTTTCCATTTGCTTTTTTTTTTTTTTTTAAAGATTTTATTTATTTATTTGACAGAGACAGATAGCGAGAGCAGGAACACAAGCAGCGGGAGTGGGAGAGGGAGAAGCAGGCTTCCCCTCGAGGAGGGAGCCCGATGTGGGACTCGATCCCAGGACTCTGGGATCATGACCTGAGCTGAAGGCAGACGCTTAACGACTGAGCCACCCAGGCACCCTCCATTTGCTTTTCTCCTTTGAATTTTTAAGACATTTTGAGATCGTTTCAAATTTACAGAAAACACCAACTGCTGATACAGTGCCATGCTAGCTTTATCGCTTCTTTTGCCTACTCTTACTTTTTAACCATTTGAAAGTCAGTTGCAGCTATCGTACCACTTTGCCCCTAAACTTTCAGTGTGTATTTCCTAAGGTCAAGGGCATTCTTTTATGTAAATACAGCATAATTATTAAATCAAGAAGTTAAACATTAATACAGTATTATGACCTAATGAATATAGCTCATACTTCAGTTTTGTCACTGTCCAATAATTTTCAGAAAACATTTTAATTTTAGTCTCCATTCTAGGATCCAATCCAAGATCAGGCACTGCGTGTGGTTTCTCATGTCTCATCTTTGGGTTTTTTTTTTTTTTT
>NW_027744059.1:0-306 GCF_054177405.1 Leptonychotes weddellii | reverse complement strand
CCCACAGCGGCCCCGCCCGACACTGTAAACAGCAAGGAGCTCTGCCTTTGACCTCTCCAAGTGTCACTGCATTGTGTCCCGCCATCAAAAGAATCTTCGAATCTCAACAACATTTGGGCCCAGGTGGGAAATCTGCACTCTGGCCAGCCTTCAGCTGTTCCCCCACCGTGTGCCCCTTCATTCCTCATCCTGACTCCCCATTTTCTTCTGTGTTCCTCCTGCAGAATCGGGATAGCCCAGTGGTTACTCCTGACATCCTGGGCACAAGTCCTCGTGCCCCTGGGGCTTGTCACTGCATCCCCGATG
>NW_027744058.1:0-306 GCF_054177405.1 Leptonychotes weddellii | reverse complement strand
CAAGAGTCGGAGGCTTAACCGACTGTGCCACCCGGGCACCCCGAGAATTCATTATTATTCCCTAGAATTTCACACACATACCCACACGTACACAAATTCACATGTGCATGCATGCACGCACACATGATAATAAAGCAAGGCCCTTTCTCACTTAACGTACGGCAATAATGAAATCAAAATTCATACTCTTTAAGATGAACATAGGCACTGTATGATGATCCTGATTCAACACTTTTACAGTTAAACAAAATTAATTCCATTCTCAAAAATCCATTGACCTTAAGCTTTTAACAAACATTTTCCACT
>NW_027744057.1:0-306 GCF_054177405.1 Leptonychotes weddellii | reverse complement strand
TTTGGGCTCTGAGGTCTGGCCCCAAGGTAACTGGCCTGTGCCAAGTTCTAGTCGAGCTTTAGCCCTGTGTGTGGCAGAGCCCAGGCCACGCTCTCTGTCCGAGCCTTGGTCTCCTGGTGAGTGCGGGGCGGACTCGGCTCGCCGCGGGTGGGGTCCCTCTACTTCGGGACCCGCCAGCTAGCTCAGGGGCTCTCCTGATAATGGCACCTGCGGGCTCATTAGGAGGAGCCTGAAACTCTTCCTCTACGAGTCCCAGGCGCAGTTGGTTCTCCTTTGCTCTGTGGGGCAAATGCACCCGTTGCGCCG
>NW_027744056.1:0-306 GCF_054177405.1 Leptonychotes weddellii | reverse complement strand
CCATCATCACTTTTGCCTGGACTACCGCAATAATGTCCATCTGGTCTCTCTGCATTCATTCTTGCATCCTTTCAATCCATTCTTTACATAGCAAGTATCATGACTGGTTTTTTTTTAAGATTTATTTATTTATTTATTTTGGGGGGCAGGGGGGCAGAGGGAGAGAGAATCTTGAGCAGATTCCTTGCTCAGCGCAGAGTCAGATGTGGGGCTCAATCTCAGGACTCTGAGATAACGACCTGAGCCGAAACCAAGAGTCGGCCGCTTAACCGACTGCACCACCCAGGCGCCCTGCATCATGACTTT
>NW_027744055.1:0-306 GCF_054177405.1 Leptonychotes weddellii | reverse complement strand
TCATGAAATAATCAACTAAACACTGCTCATTCTTGTAAATACAGTGATCCTAGAGTCAGGTTAAAGATTCTCTACTTTTCTATTCAGTCTTTCAAATAACTACTGTTCTTTTTTTTTTTTTTAAGATTTTATTTATTTATTTGAGACAGAGAGAATGAGAGACAGAGAGCATGAGAGGGAGGAGGGTCAGAGGGAGAAGCAGACTCCCTGCTGAGCAGGGAGCCCGATGCGGGACTCGATCCCGGGACTCCAGGATCATGACCTGAGCCGAAGGCAGTCGCTTAACCAACTGAGCCACCCAGGCGC
>NW_027744054.1:0-306 GCF_054177405.1 Leptonychotes weddellii | reverse complement strand
GTGTGTACATCTAATTTCTAGTGCATATTGCTTATCCTTACTAGATTCAAACTAAGAAGTTCTTGGCTGTTCAAAATCAAAATATGTAATTATTCCATTTAGGTTTGTTTTTTTTTTTTTTAATGAGGTAAGACCAAAGGTAATGACATATTTAATTTTGTTAACACAGGCCCCTACCACTTCTCACTTGCAAACTCCAATGCCTAGAGGGGCCAGGCAGGCAGGTAGTGCAAAGGAGTGAACCTAAAGAGCTGAGGTAGGGAATGGGGAAACATAGCTATACTAGCTTATAATTCACTTAATATT
>NW_027744053.1:0-306 GCF_054177405.1 Leptonychotes weddellii | reverse complement strand
GGCCCAGGAGATCCTAAAGGAGGAAGCAAACAGGAGAGTCAGTGGGGATGTGACAACAGATTCAGAGAGGCAGAGAGATGTCGTTTGAGAAAGACTCTACCAGGGGCACCTGGGTGGCTCAGTCAGTTAAGTGTCTACCTTCGGCTCAGGTCATGATTCCAGGGTCCTGGGATCGAGCCCCACGTTGGGCTCCCAGCTCAGCGGAGATCCTATTTCTCCCTCTCTCTCTGCCTGCCACTCTGCCTACTTGTGCTCTCTCTATCTCTCTGTCAAATAAATAAATAAAATCTTCAAAAAAAAAAGACT
>NW_027744052.1:0-306 GCF_054177405.1 Leptonychotes weddellii | reverse complement strand
CCTGAGTAACCAGGAGTGGGGGCACTTTCTCCCACACAACTAGTCAACTGTCTGGGGTGCTGTGGGGGTTAGAGGAGAGGATGACAGTCCTAACGTGTCAGGAGAACCACGGTGGCTTGTTGAGTTCCTTAGGTGAAGTGTAGAGATGACACATGGTAGAGAAAGGACAGAAATTCAGATTGGCAATTGCATGGGACACTAGGCTATAAAACATCCCTGTGAGTATAAAGCAGAGAAGAAAATTGTTTTTATCAGAATTCTTCTTCAAAAGACTATGGATGTATTAAAAGGAATTCTTTTTTTTTT
>NW_027744051.1:0-306 GCF_054177405.1 Leptonychotes weddellii | reverse complement strand
AGCAGCTGTGAGAGCTGCCGCAGAAGGCCCACAGAAAGAGGTAATGTTACCCATCAGGCCAGTGGGACATGAGCCTTCAACCTAATTGGAGGTGGGCCTGGGGGAAGAATGGAGCAGGCTCAATTTATTTTTGGTTTCTGCTTCAATAGAACACCTCCAGATACCATTCAGGAACTTCCCAGTGGGGTCAGCTTTTCTCAGATGGCACAGAACTTTGAAAAGTCTAGATACATTTTCTTTTCTTTTTTTTTTTTTTTCATATTGCTTGGATTGCCTCCTCCTTTTTTTTTTTTTAATTTTTTTATT
>NW_027744050.1:0-306 GCF_054177405.1 Leptonychotes weddellii | reverse complement strand
TCTCTCACTTGGATGCTCTTCTTTGAGTTCGGTCTCCTTTTCATTCCCAAACTCCAGGAAGGGCAGACAGTGGTATATTGTTCGTCTCTGTGTCTCGGGGTCCACTTGTTACAGTTTGGTAAACTTGAGCATCGGAAGAGCGAACAGTGGGAGGGGTGCCAGTTCCAATGGAGAGCAAGAGTGAGGCTGTCTTCTGGGCGCCATCCCCATCAAGTCCCATCTTTTCCAGATCCCCAGGCTCCATTCCAGTCCCGTCTGTCTCCCTGGCAAGCCACATACTATCTGCTGCTAGGAGCAGCTGAGGAC
>NW_027744049.1:0-4589 GCF_054177405.1 Leptonychotes weddellii | reverse complement strand
TGTCATCATGTTGCCTGTGAAGACGTTGTTTTTATAGATTGTCCCTGTAAATTTCTGTTGTATATCACTCTTGGGGTCTTTCTCCTTTTATAGAACCCTCCTTAATATTTCTCGCAAGGCCGGCTTAGTGGTCACATTGTCTTTCAAGTTTCTCCCAGTCTTGGAAGCTCTGCATCTCTCCATCCATTCTAAATGACAATTTTGCCAGATAATGTATTCTTGGGTGCATGTTCTTCTCGTTTAGTTATCTGAATATGTCTTGCCAGGCCTTTCTGGCTTGCCAGGTCTCTGTGGATAGGTCTGACGTTATTCTGATGTTCCTCCCTCTGTATGTAAGGAATCTCTTCCCCCTAACTGCCCTTAAGATGGTTTCCTTGGTTCTAAGATTTGCAAGTTTAACTATTACATGCCAGGGTGTTGGCCTGTTTTCCTTGATCTTGGGAGGGGTCCTCTCTGCCTCTAGGACATGAATGTTTTTCATTCCCCAGATTAGGGAAGTTCTCAGCTACAATTTACTCAACTATATCTTCTAGTCCCCTCTCTCTCTCCACCACCTCAGGGATTCCAATAATTCTGACATTGGAATGTTTCACAGTGTCACTTATTTCTCTGATTCTATTTTCATGGATTCTGAGTTGCTTTCCCCCTGACCTCCTCTTTTCCCTTTTTGTCTATTAAATTGTCTTCCAGGTCACTAATTTTTTCTTCTGCCTCACTTACCCTAGCTGTTAGATTATCTAGATTAGACTGGATCTCATTGATAGCATTTTTAATTTCTGCCAACTCAGCTTTCATTTCTGCCCTTAGAGACTCTATGTTGCCATTAATTGATTTCTCCATTCTAGCTACTGTCTTCACAATTGCTAGCCTGAATTCCATCTCCGACATCTTGGTTATATCTGCATCCATTTGTAAATCTGCGGTATAAGTCATAATCTCTGAGTCTTTCCTATTTTGGGAGTTCTTCCTCCTAGTCATTCTGTTGGTGGGTGGTTGAGGGAATGTATAGAGTCCAAATTATTGACTAGAACCCAAGCAAGATGCACCTGTTTTCTAGGGACCTTAGGGTTGCTGGCCTCTTGTTCTCCCAGCCTGTCTTCTGGGGGAGGGGCCTGCCACGCTGTTACTCAGGCAACCCTGTTTGGGCAGAGTTGCCCTGCTCCCCTGTGGGGATGGATGGGCTCAGTGGGAACCAGTGTTTTGGGACTTTTGTTCTCTGGCGGCTTTCCCTGGTGGCTTTCAACGTCTCTTCCAAGAGTCAGAGCAAAGGAGACCGTTTCCCACCCTCTGCTTCAGAGCAGATAGTTTGCAGTCTGTTCTTCAGTGAACTCTCCAGGCCACACTGTCTCCGTTTTGTCTGTGCTTCTATAAACTGCAGTATCCTGGGTTGTGCGCCCCTCCACAGTGCTCCCAGTCCTCACCTCCAGGGCAGAGCATGTCTCTGCCCTTTGTGCTTCTAAAACCTCCAGCCACCCCCAGTTCGCACACGTGACCCCGCTGCTCTGGGTGTCCATCTGGGGGCTTCCCCAAAGTCTTTTCCTTACTGCTACTGGTCTGCGAGTCTGTGTCCTTCCCCAGCATGCAGGCTATCAGTCACCACGGTGTAGGATCCCCAGGGCCAGGCTCCCTCCCTCTGTTGTTTATCCTCCGATGTCTGCCCGCAGAATCATGGTTCCCCGCTTTGTACCTCAAAACCAACCACCTGCGATCTTCTGTTTGTAGAGATCCAGATCTTCTTACATCTCAGGCTGATTTCATGGGTGCTCAGAGTGGTCTGGTAGATATCCAGCTCAATTCCGGGGACCAGTTAGAATAGGGTTCCCTACTCTGCCATCTTTTCCCTCATGCACTCTCACCTCTCTTATTCAACATACTACTGGAAGCCATAGGAACAGAAATTTAAAAAGACAATGAAATAAAAAGCATCCAAATTGGGAAATAAGTAAAATTATTATTTGTGGGTGATATGGTCTTACATATAGAAAATACTAGACTCAACCCAAAACATGTTGGAACAAATCAATGAGTTCAGGAAAGTCACAAATATAAAATCAACATACAGAAATTAGTTGTGTTTGTATACTCTAGCAATGAAATATCTGAAAAAAGAAATAAAGCTATCCTATTCACAATAGCATAAAAATAGTAAAATACTTAGGAATAATTTAACCAATGAAGTGAACATTCAGTACAATGAAAACTGTAAGACTTTGATGAATGAAATTGAAGAAGACACAATAAATGGAAAGATATCTCATGTTCATGAATCAGAAGAATTAATGTTGTTAAAAATCCATACCACCAAAACTATTTATAAATGCAGTGTAATCCCTATCAAAATCCTAATGGTGATTTTCACAGAAACAGAAAAAATAATTCTAAAATTGGTTTGAAACCACAGAAGACCCCAAACACTCAAAGCAATTCTGAGGTAAAAGAACAAAGTTGGAGACATTAAACTTCATGATTTCAAATTATACCACAAAGTTACAGTAATTAAAATAGTATGGTACTGGCATAAGAACAGACACAACCAATGGGAGAGAGCCCAGGAATAAACCCCTGCATATATGGTCAAATAATATTTGACAATGGTTTCAAGAACATTCAATGGGGAAAGGGTAGCCTCTTCAACAAATGGTGATGGGAAAACTGGATAATCACAGGCAAAGAAATGAAATCAGACCCCGATCTTACAGCACTCATTAAAAATACCTCAAAATAGATTATGATATAAATATAAGACCTGACATTGTAAAACTCCTTCAAGAAAACATAAGGAATAGGGCACCTGGGTGGCTCAGTCGTTAAGTGTCTGCCTTCAGCTCAGGTCATGATCCCAGGGTCCTGGGATCCAGCCCTGCATCGGGCTCCCTGCTCCATGGGAAGCCTGCTTCTCCCTCTCCCACTCCCCCTGCTTCTGTTCCCTTCTCTTGCTGTGTCTCTCTCTGTCAAATAAATAAATAAAATCTTTAAAAATTAAAAAAAAAAGAAAACATAAGGAAGAAACTCCCTGGCATTGGTAATGGCATTGGTCATCATCTTGGCAATGATTTTTGTATATGACACCAAAAATAGAGTCAAGAAAAGCAAAAACAAACAAGTTGAGGCTGCATGAAACAAAAAAGCTTCTGCACAGGAAAAGAAACAATCAACAAAATGAAAAGTTAACTTACAAAATAGGAGAAAATACTTCCAAACCATATATTGGATAAGGGTAATACAATTGAATAAAAACAACAAAAAATCAAACTAAAAATGGGCAAAATAACTCGATAGACATTTTCCCAAGGAAGACATACAAATAGACAATGGAAACATGAAAAGATATTTAATATGACTAATCATCAGGGAAATCTAAGTCAAAACCATGGTAAAATATTATCTCACACCTGTTAGAATTTTTAGCATATAAAAGATAAGGAATAACAAGTGTTGGTGAAAATATGTGGGAAAGAGAACCCTACCCGGTGCAGTCTTGGTGGGAATGTAAATTTGTACAGATACTATGGAAACCAGTATGGAGGTTCCTCAAGTTATAAAAAATAGAGTGATCATATGATCCACCAATCCGACTTCTGGGTATATATCCAGAGGAAATGAAATCAGGATTTCAAAAAGGTATCTGCTATTCCATATTCATTGCAGCATTATTTACTACAGCTAAGATATGGAAACAACCTAAATGTCCATCAGTAGATAAATGGATGAAGAAGATGTGGATATGTGTGTGTGTGTGTGTGTGTGTGTGTACAGACACACAAACACCCATACAATGGAATATTATTCAGCAGGGAGAAAGAAGGAAATCCTGCCATTTGGAACAACATGATGGACCTTGAAGGCGTTATGCTAGGGGAGGTAAGTCAGAGAGAGAAAGAGAAGTACTGCATGATATCACTTATATGTGTAATCTTAAAAAGCTGAATTAGTAAAAACAGAGGTAGAATAGTGGTTACCAGGAACTAAGGAGTGGGAAAATTGGAAAAATATTTAATGGTACAAACTTGAAACTAGTAGATAAACACATCCTGGAGATCTAATGTACACCATAGTGATTACAGTCAATAATACTCTATTATAAACTTCAAAGTTGTTAAAAGACTAGACCTTAATTGTTTTTACAATAAAGAAATGATAATTATGTGATGTGATAGAAGTATCAGCTAATGCTAAAATGATAAACATATTGCAATATATAAATGTATCTACCCAATACATCATAAACTTAAAACAGACACCATGTTATATTCAATGATATTTCAATAAATATAAAAATAAATAAGTTCGCTGCCCATTTTCATTACATTATTTGCCACTCTGTTATAGAGTTATAGCAGTGTTTGCCTTTTAGACAATTTACAGTTAATATTTATTATAATTATTAATACATCGGATTTAAATCTATTAAATATATATTGCAGAGTGGTGATCACCAAGACACCATGGTACTGGTACAAAAACAGACATATAGACCAATGGAACAGAATAGAGAGCCCAGATATGGACCCTCAACTCTATGGTCAAATAATCTTCGACAAAGCAGGAAAAAATATGCAATGGGAAAAAGACAGTCTCTTCAATAAATG
>NW_027744048.1:0-306 GCF_054177405.1 Leptonychotes weddellii | reverse complement strand
GGTTACCAGGGGCTGGAGGATGGGGAAAATGGTGAGATGTTGGTCAAAGGATACAAACGTCCAGTTATAAGATGAATTAAGTTCTAAGAATCTAATGTACAGCATGATGACTATAGTTAACAAAACTTATATACTTTAATGTTGCGAAGAGAGTAAACCTGAAATGTTCTCACCACAAAAAAGAAAAGAAAAGAAATGGCAATTATGTGATGTGATGGAAGTGTTAACTAATACCATAGTGGTAATCATGTTGCAATATGTAAGTGTAGCAAATCAATACATTGTACACCTTAAATTTACAAAATG
>NW_027744047.1:0-306 GCF_054177405.1 Leptonychotes weddellii | reverse complement strand
ATCCTTACACTAGGTTTACGGAGTTTTTAGAAATCACCACTCGGTGACCTCATAAACCCGAGAAAAAGAAGCGAATTGCGCTGCTGGCCTAGAAATCCAGCAAACACACACCAACAGGCCACTGGCTACAGGGCCCGAGGGGACACGTTGGAGGCCACGCCCCCGCGATCTCGGCTGTCCCCCGGCTGTCCCCCCTTCCACGTGCCGAGTCTAGGCAGTGAACACGCCTCACCCTCCGTCCTCTCCGTCACCCAGTCGTTTATGTGTCTCCGGCATTCTTCCGTGTCTGCAGCAAAGGACAGCTCT
>NW_027744046.1:0-306 GCF_054177405.1 Leptonychotes weddellii | reverse complement strand
TGTATATATTAATATTGCATAGGTCTCTGTCGTACCTACTCGAATCTGGAGCCTTAGCAAAGTGAAGCAGCCATAGACAATATATGGATGAACGAGCGGCTGGACCGGCTTCTTGGGCCATAGGACCCTGTGACACTGTAGGAAAATGTTCTGTGCCCTTTGTCACATCCTAACATTGGAACGTTAGGCAGAGACACCAGCTTGTGATCCACCCAGGCAATGCCACTCGAGGCAGGGAAAGTGAGCCTGTAAGAGGCTGCAGTATGGTCCAGGGACCTGTAGCCAGGAGGTCTCTGGTCAGGGGGT
>NW_027744045.1:0-306 GCF_054177405.1 Leptonychotes weddellii | reverse complement strand
TGTATACTCATGGACTCACATGTGCGTTTGCATGCATGTGCACACTCACGCGTGTGTGCATGCAAGGGCACGTGTGCACGTGTGTATGAACCTGTAGATCACACTATGTCCTGTGGTACAGCATCCCTTAGTGAGCAGCTAACCTGGCAGCACATACGTGAACGTGTGTTAGGAAATTCAGCGAAGCCGCTGAATCGTGAGGGCCTTGGGAGGACGCTCAGGGAAGTCTTCCAGGAGCAGAAGGAGCTTAGTGGAACGTGTGCCTTCTAAGTGTCAGTGCCTTGCCCTCATCGTGCCCGGGCACAC
>NW_027744044.1:0-306 GCF_054177405.1 Leptonychotes weddellii | reverse complement strand
TTGTATTTTTAATTATTGTTTTTACTACATTTAGACATAGCACACTTCTTGTATCAAGAAATGGATAAAACTCCTTAATTTACATATTTCTAACTTCATTCAATTTTATCAATCTCCAACTCTGAGCAAGGGGCTGTGTAGGATTTTAACATGTCGATCATGTTTTGTGAAAGAGGTTAAGATCTGTATGCACATTTTTTACACAAAGTAGATGAGAGAAATACAGGTGAAGTAATATGGTAACTCAGTGGAGAAAGAGATTACTTCTGGTGAAGAGGAACAAGGAAATCATTATAGGAAAAGTGG
>NW_027744043.1:0-306 GCF_054177405.1 Leptonychotes weddellii | reverse complement strand
TATTTCAAGCCAAAGATGGATGGCTGCTGCACAGTCATCCCACTCAAGAGTAACCTTAAACAGTGAAGAGGAGTAAATCCTCCCAATGGGAACAGCTATATATATATATATATACTAAGGGGCAATGGCAAATGGCTTGACTCCTAGTCAGAGGCCTAGAAGGAGAAAAACTGAAGACAAGGTGGTATAGGGTAGAGATGGGTGGATGGGCATATGGATATAGATCAAAGTGTCTTTATAGAGCAACAAACACCATCAGAAAGCATCTACCAGGAAAGAGTGCTAGTCCTACTGGGTATTTATCCC
>NW_027744042.1:0-306 GCF_054177405.1 Leptonychotes weddellii | reverse complement strand
TTTTTTTTTTTTTTAATTTAATTTAATTTTATTATGTTTTGTTAGTCCCCATACAGTACATCATTAGTTTTTGATGTAGTGTTCCATGATTCATTGTTTGTGTATAACACCCAGTGCTCCATGCAGTACATGCCCCCCTTAATACCCATCACTGGGCTAACCCATCCCCCCAACCCCCTCCCCTCTAAAGCCTTCAGTTTGTTTCTCGGCGTCCATAGTCTCTCATGGTTCGTCTCCGCCTCCGATTTCCCCCCCTTCACTTCTTCCTTCCTTCTCCTAATGTCCTCCATGCTATTCCTTATGTTC
>NW_027744041.1:0-306 GCF_054177405.1 Leptonychotes weddellii | reverse complement strand
TTTAAAAAAAAAAAACTGAACCAGGAAGAAATAGAAAACCTGAACCCACCCATAACCAGCAAGGAAATTTAAGCAGTAATCAAAAAACTCCCCAAAAACAAGAATCCAGGGCCAGATGGCTTCCCAGTGTAAATCTACCAAACATTTAAAGAAAAAATAATACCTGTTCTTCTGAAGCTGTTTCAAAAAAAAAAAAAAAATAGAAATAGAAGGACAACTTCCAAACTCATTCTCTGAGGACAGCACTAAGTTTAATTACAAAATTAAAATCAGACAAAGTTTAATTACAGACAAATATACCCAATG
>NW_027744040.1:0-306 GCF_054177405.1 Leptonychotes weddellii | reverse complement strand
TGGGACCCTGTGGCCCGCCTCCCAGTTGAGCTCCGTCCTTCCTAATGTGCAAGACGGGGAAAGATTTTTCTGTCAGACTCGCTGGGAGCTGGTAACTGAAATGTCTAGTACCTGTGCGGCAGAGGTGGGGGCAAGACCCCACATGCCAGCTCAGCGCTAACCACCAACCCACCATTGGGTGTGTCTGTAGAGAGACTCGTAACCTCGATGAAGACACCTTTTCTCACATCGAAACAGATTCCTGGAGTCATGGGTGCTTTTGCTCTAAACCTGCCTGTCCATCAGTAACCCTCTACATGCTGATCT
>NW_027744039.1:0-306 GCF_054177405.1 Leptonychotes weddellii | reverse complement strand
TCTGTGTCCATAAGCTGGGACAAACCAGAGGCACTTAAAACAGTCCTGTCCCTTCCCTGGCACAATCTAGATCAGATACAAAACTTGGGCTCCCCTCCAGGTAGGCATTCACATCAGCCATCTATGCTCTTTTCTGGAACCCAGGATGAGAACAGAAGACATTCTGGGGACCCACAGCAAACAGACACAGTTAAAAAGAGAGCTCAAAGCTTGTAGCAAGATCTCCATTTGATTCTCGGCTATATTAACTCAGATAGTTCTACTGAGCTCTCTTAACTAGTTGGGTCATGTTATATCTGGAACCTA